>NC_084581.2:22871456-23021456 GCF_033978685.3 Nerophis lumbriciformis
AAAAAAATAAAGAATGTGGGATTTACAATACCGCCCGAATGCAGCTTAGATACGCTCCAGCACCCCCCCGCGACCCCAAAAGGGACAATCGGTAGAAAATGGATGGATGGATGGTTAGAGTGTCCGCCCTGACATCGGTAGGTTGGGAGTTCAAACCCCGGCCGAGTCACACCAAAGACAATAAAAATGGGACCCATTACCTCCCTGCTTGGCACTCAGCATCAAGGGTTGGAATTGGGGGTTAAATCACAAAAAATGATTCCCGGGCGCGGCCACCGCTGCTGCTCACTGCTCCTCTCACCTCCCAGGGGGGTTATCAAGGGTGATGGGTCAAATGCAGAGAATAATTTCGCCACACCTAGTGTGTGTGTGACAATCATTGGTACTTTAACTTATTTACAACATTAACTATGAAAGATAAAACACTGAATATTGACAACATATAAACGTCACACCCCATCTCCATCGACATATTTGACAATCAAGCGAAATGCAACAGAAATGCAACAAACACAGCGAAATATCAACGCGAAGGGTAAAAAAAACCCCACCTGCAATCTGATATATCTGATAGATCACTAAGCTTTAGAACTTTGTTGTAAAAATCTCCTTCTACGTCTGTCCCTGACATCCACATTTTTAGGTTCGCTCTGGAAACACTCTGTGGAAACGCTCCCCACCCACACTGCTTGGTGCCTCGTCTGAGCTGCTGTGACTCAGATTACCATAGTAACTAATTAGATTACCATAGTAACTAATTAGATTACCATAGTAACTAATTAGATTACCATAGTAACTAGTATATCATGCAAAAGTGCAAATTCCAACCATTGAGATACTTTGTATAGGTCATTTAAACACATCCCTGCACATCATAATGGCAGCTACAGTTTCCATCTTAAAGATCTAAAAAATTGATTTGGGAATGTCCGGCGGGCCAGATTGAAAAGCTTTACGGGCCGCATGTAGCCCCCGGGCCTTAATTTGCCCAGGTCTGGGTTAAACAGTAAAATGTAAACATTCAAAAATTCATGTTGTGTTCTTCAGTATGACTTTGTTAAGCGGGATAAAGCAAATATATCACAGTGTTGTGTTGAAGGCGCGTAGGAACATGGAGGCTCAGAAGGACAGCGACAAGGAGTCATGCATGAAATTACTTCATTAATCTTTCCATGATAGTCTGTCATTGTTTGGGTGGGATGGGTAGAGGGGTGGGGGGGGGGGGGTGTTGTACATGGTCCCCTTCAATAGATTTACACTATAGGTGGGCAGTAGAGATGCGCGGTTTGCGGACACAACCGCGGAGTCCGCGGATTATCCGCGGATCGGGCGGATGAAATTAAAAAAACTAAGATTTTATCCGCTCGCGGGTCGGGTCGGGCGGATTCATTTTTTTTTTTTTTTTTTTTTTTGCGGGTGGCAGTTAAACCAATTGGGAAATATATATACATAGTTAAATGTTGTTACCCACATACGAAAAACGAGCAGGCACCTGCTGCATATGCCACAACAGAAGAAAAAAAAAGAAAAGAGATGGACACTTTTACGGAGCGGAGAAGGGACGCCTCGCCGGGGTCCGGGACCGAGGCCCCTTCCCCCGAGAGGGCCCCACCGGGAGCCGTAGCTGAGGCGATCCGCGAGAAAGGCCCGACGCACGTCCAGGGTCACTACCGCGCCCACCGCACCGACACCCCGCCTCGTCCGCTTTCGCCGCGGCCGGCGTCACGCGCAGCAGGTAAGCAGCTTACCTGCCCGCCACCCCCGTGGCCGGGGGCTCGTAACATGGGTCACTCCGCGCGCTCCGCCCGCGCAGCTTACCTGCTTGCCACCCCTGTTGCCGGGGGCGCGTAACAGGGGTCACTCCGCGCGTAGTGAGCTCATGAAAGGGGTGGGGCTCACCCTGGTTGATATAGAGAGCAGGACGGTGGCCATGGAAGTTGGAACCCGCTAAGGAGTGTGTAACAACCCACCTGCCGAATCAACTAGCCCTGAAAATGGATGGCGCTGGAGCGTGGGCCCATATCTGGCCGTCGCCGGCAGCGAGACGCGCTTGGAGGTGCGCTCAGCGCGGCTCCCATATGATTGCGCACTGGTGTGCGTCTGGGTCGTGACAGCGTGGCACGCGAATGTCTGTGCATTGGATCAGTCTCCTTTCTTTAACAGGCAAAATCTTTATAACCTCACCATACCTGCCAACTTTTAAATCAGAAAAACCTAGTAGCCAGGGTCCAAGGGCCGCAGGCCCCGGTAGGTCCAGGACAAAGTCCTGGTGGAGGGTTCAGGGCTTCGCCCCCCGACGCAAAATGACTATTA
The DNA here is from genome assembly GCF_033978685.3 of Nerophis lumbriciformis. Classification (NCBI taxonomy): domain Eukaryota; kingdom Metazoa; phylum Chordata; class Actinopteri; order Syngnathiformes; family Syngnathidae; genus Nerophis; species Nerophis lumbriciformis. The sequence continues at coordinate 22,873,770 of NC_084581.2, forward strand.
GCATTCAGACAGGTTAAAATGTTGCTAAAACCATCACTTTTCTATCAGTCACAGTGACTTTTCAAAACAAAAATATTACAGCAAAAATCATATGGGTTGATTGACATGTTTATTCTGTAAGCTAACTTCAATAGTTTGAAATTATTTTGACAGTTAATGCCAGTTATCCTGTCAACCTTTCACAAGACTTCAATTTGTTAATTGAAAGTATAAATAGTATAAACACTTTTTACAGTATGTCGTGCTGTGAAATACAGCCGACAGGATTGCGCATGCATGGTGCAGGAGAACAAAGGACTTCTTTCATTTAAGGTTTGTGATAAACCATCAAACTCATTCGTTAAAAGGACTCTATAGTAATATAAAGCGAATTTTTCTGGACATTATCATGCAAGAAAAGTTTATTTTTGGGATCGCGATCACCGCGTAATGATTTTTAAAGGTTGCATTACATTATTAACTGTCCCATGTGATCAGCCAGTGCGATTGGAAGTCCATGCTCAATTATTGCCTCTGTAAATAAAACTTCGGCATTTATCACATCCAAAGAATCTGTTTGGGCGACGAAAAACGTTGAAAGTTTTCCACTTGTATCGCTAGCAACGGCATTAGACTTGTGTTTTTTTGTCCCAACGTGGTCTTTTACATCGCTAATTCCTCCGTGTCCGATCGAAAAATCTTGTCTGCACAAGGTGCAATTCGCGTAGTTTTCACCCTTTTTTTTAATTTTTTTATTAATATTAGATATATAACAACGGGCGGATGGTGGGCGGGTGCAGTTCTGCTCAAACGTTACATCGGGTGGATGGCGGATGGTTGACGACTTTCTGACGCGGTTGCGGATGAAATAATTGCCTATCCGCGCATCTCTAGTGGGCAGCAACTAAAACTATTGAAAATATGAGAGAGAGAAAAATTTTTTATTTTTTATTTTTTGTGGACATCGTAGCTCTGTTTCATAATTTAACTTACTAGTGTGATCTGTTGTGAACATAATGAAAATAATTACAAATACCTCTTCTGCTTTTCATCCGCCGCTCACAAAAGGGGGAAAAACTGTCAAAACCTGCCCCCCGACTGTGTTTCCAGTTCTATTATGTTTTGACTAATACACCACACGGTGGCCCTGTTATTAAACCTCATGAGTGGGATGGACTTGAAATGCCCCACACAGCTCGGTGCGCCACACGAAACTAACTTGAGGGTGTTTTGACGAATCAGCAAGACATTTGCTACACACTTTTATGGGACTGACAAGCACACGTGTGTAAAGTTTTGGCAAGATCTGTTGAAAAACATGGCCTCTTTCTAATGAACTTGTTTCAATTGTCAACTTTAGTGTGTTTCAGCCAAAATGTCCCCACAATGTAGGTTGGATTCATATACCTTAGAGCAGGGGTCCCCAAACTACGGCCCGCGGGCCAGATGCGGCCCGCCAGCGTCCAAAATCCGGCCCCGCGGGTAGTACCAAGTAAAAATAAAAAACTTTTTTTTATTTGAAAAAAAAAGTGTTTTAATTTTTAATTTTTTAAAAGTATTGTCCTTCCTAGCCTATCCATCAATCCATTTTCTACCGCTTGTTACTCTCAGGGTCTCAGAGCCGCTCTGGCAAAACATATTTGACGTAATTATGTACGTATGTAACACGCAAATTAGCTTTAGGTGTTGTTAACTAATAATAGCAATTTGGATAGTTTATGCTAGCTGTCAATGAGTGCATATTCTATCACTGGGGTCCCCAAACTACGGCCCGCGGGCCAGATACGGCCCGTCAGCGTCCAAAATCCGGCCCGCGGGTAGTCCAGAGTAAAAAAAAAAAAGGACTTTTTTTTTTTTAAATTATTGCCCTTTCTAGCCCATCCATCAATACATTTTCTATCGCTTGTTACTTTCGGGGTCTCCTAGCTGATCTGGCACATCATATTTTCTAATTATGTATTTTCCCATTGATAACGTGACGTCATCACGCTCGCACTCTTTCAGTCAATTAGTGCACGAGGGGAAAAAAATGGCAAAATCGTTGGGGAAACGTAAAATAGACTCAGAGTTTTTTAAACATCAGTGGACATATGACTTTTTTTTGTTCAGTGTAAGGAAAAGGCAATGTGTCTAATCTGCAATGAGACAGATTATATATATATATATATATATATATATATATATATATATATATATATATATATATATAAATATGTATATATATATATATATATATATATATATATATATATATATATATATATATATATATATATATATATATATATATATATATATATATATATATATATATATATATATATATATATAAATACATATATATATATATATATTATACTATATATAAAAAATCTATATCTAATATGTATATGATATAATATATATTATAAAAGCCCCTATATATATGGGTTGTACTTGTATAGCGCTTTTCTACCTTTTTTTTTTTAAGGAACTCAAAGCGCTTTGACACTATTTCCACATTTACCCATTCACACACACATTCACACACTGATGGCGGGAGCTGCCATATATATATATATATATATATATATATATAATATGTATATGATATAATATATATTATAAAAGCCCCTATATATATATATATATATATATCCCTATATATATATATATATATATATATCCCTATATATATCCCTATATATATACATACATACGTTAGGTCAGGAAAAAACCCAGAGGCTATTTCATCCCTACAAGCCTGTTTTGCAGATTTCCCTGCTCTTCAGGGGCTTTTATAATATATATTATATCATATACATATTAGATATAGATTTTATATATATATATATAGTAGATATATTTTTTATATTTATAATATAATATATAATAGATATAGATTTTAATATATATAATATATATTATAAACACCCCTGAAGAGAAGGCTGGTAGAGATGAAATGGCCTCTGTGTTTTTTCCTGACCTAACGTATATTCCGCTCTACCCCGGTATTGAGCACTGTATAACGGATAAACCACAGAAATATATAGCCCGACCCCCGGCCAAATGTTTTTCACCAAATGCGGCCCCCGGGTTAAAAATGTGGGGACCTCTGCTTTAGAGAACCAGTGTCCTCTACAATGGACATTTGTGTTACGCGTAACAGGGCTATTTTGCCCCGAAATGTGTAACTTTCACAAAAAAGAAATGGACCAAAATCAAACGTCCACTGCAGAGGACGCGGGTTCTCAGGAGGACGTAGAAAGACAAGACGTCCAGCATGCGGCCTTCTCAATGTCATAGCCATGGGGCGACATGCATGCATAGATTTCCCACATGGATGAGGTCTCCTCACCTGGAGTATACCCCCCCCCCCCACCCTCTCCCCCATCTACATAGGCGTTGTGTTCTCCCTGCAAAGTCAAACACACCCCCTAACTGCCTTTTAAGAAGACACACAGTGGCAGAGTGCGGGGAATAAACGAGCAGCGACTTAAGCCGTCATTGGGAATGAAGAGTGAGGAGGTGATGTTGGTGGGTGGGGGGGGTCTCATGAGGGACAGTTACCATATTGATTTCATAAATAAACAGAGATGGACATCGATCCTCTCCTGTTATTTTGCATTTCAATTACCGCCTGGAAACGTAACCTTCAAACGTCTGCTTCTTCTTCCTCTTCTTCTTCTTCTTCTTCGCCGACATAACATTGCAACTATAATCACCACTTGTCCACGCGCAGATTGTGACCCCCCCCGTATTCATTTTGAAGCAAATGTGCAAATGAGCCAACTTTGCATGGAGCTAATGCTATTAGCGCACGGCCTGCATCTCAAGTGAACGCCATGCAAATGAGGACTCGAGACCTCCGGGAGAAAGGAAAAATGGCGGCCTTTTGTGATGATACGCACCACTTCCTGTTTGCCACTTGATCAATAACACTAACTGATTGAGGAGAAGGCGGAGTCAGGCTTTGTATTTAAACGTTCTTGCACACATCTACATCCTAGTGAGTCCTTCACACACACACACACACACACACACACACACACACACACACACACACACACACACACACACACACACACACACACACACACACACACACACACACACACACACACACACACACACACGTTGTCTGAAGGTGATATCTATATGAAGTGAAGAAGGGAGGAGGGTCTTCATGACAGGGAAATAAGTTATTCCACCTGTGATGCTGTCAGACACACACACACACACACACACACACACACACACACACACACACGCACACGCACACGCACACGCACACGCACACGCACACGCACACGCACACTCAGGATGCGTAACTGTCTAAAAATGTATCGTGCTGAAGAAGGTGGAAAAAAAAAACATTTATTTTATTCGATTCATTAAATTGAATATAAATTAATTATTGTTATGATATCAATATTTTTAGGAATATTTGCGAGTTCATTACTTTTGACTCTGCTGGTAGTACTACTAAGTATGTTTTATGTTTTGAGATGCACTATTTATCTAATAGAAAACATTATTATTTTGCAAAAAATGTTTCCTTGCGGTAACGTTTTAGGAGATCAAAAAAGAATGAAAATCGTTTAAAATGTTTTTATTATAGTGATGATCATGATTATATATATATATATATATATATATATATATATATATATATATATATATATATATATATGATTACTTTAAAAAAATGCTTGTTATTATTGTGAAGATGATATATATAATCACAATAATAAAAACATTAAAAACGTTTTATTATTGTGATGATCATGATTTTATATATATATATATATATATATATATATATATATATATATATATATATATATACATGATTACTTTAAAAAAAAGTTTGTTATTATTGTGAAGATGATATATATATAATCACAATAATGAAAACATTTAAAAAAAGTTTTTATTATTGTGATGATCATGATTTTATATATATATATATATATATATATATATATATATATATATATATATATATATATATATATATATATATATATATATATATATGATTAATTTAAAAAATGTTGTTATTATCGTGAAGATGATATATATATAATCACAATAATAAAAACATTTAAAAACATGTTATTATTATGATGATATAATTACTTTCCCCCCTTGTTTTTATACTATTTGAACATGAATTCCGCCAGACTAACTTTTTGTTGGCTCAACAAAGTTTGATTTCATTTAATTTCAACACAGTTTTGGAACTTTATTGTATTATTATGTACTATTAATTGTATCATGTTATTGATATCAGTAGTATTATTATTGTTATTATTATTATTATTATAAGTTAAACACATTTTTTTGGGCTGTGTATATATTTTTAAGCTATATTTTTTAACATGATTTACTTAAAAAAAAAAAAAAAAAGTTCAGTTTGATTTAATTTCAGCAATATTTTTTAAATTCATTGCTGTTGTGGTGACCTAACGATGCACAGATAAACGACATTTGGACAAAATCTAAAAAAAAAATAAAAAGATTGCTTGCAGGAAAAATGCCTTTAAACACCGACGTGCCCTTTAGCAAGGCTTTGTCGCTTACTCGTCTCTATTCATGAACACATGCAGTGCAGTATGCGTGAATATAAAAAAAAAAGTTTAAAAAAAAAAGTACAATATTTTGATTCATTTAGTCCACTAAGTGATGCAATAAAATATTTTTCTGCCCTAAAACAGCATTTTTTTGGTGGCAAATTCAATAGCTTACAGTAAAACAACATAAAATTAATTATTAGTGTAATTAGATTTTTGTGTCACATTTAGAAGTGTAATTAAGTTCAATTTCCTGTGAGCAGTGATTTGGAGGAACATGCTTGTCATTCTTATTATTCATTTGAAAAAATACGAAAATACAAAAACACCCCAAAAAACTTAAGCGTTTTTTTTAAGTGAAAAGTTGTGTAGCATACACAGTATAATAAGTACAGTATGTGCAATAATACAAAATAATATAAATACTGTAGATGGTGTTTTTCTTGTCGCACACATTGAAGTATCACCATCATACGACGCCACTGAATTTAGAAACCATCTGTGTGATACTTTGGTATCACATTTGTTGTATGACTATTTGTGTGTGTGTGTGTGTGTGTGTGTGTGCGAGTATGTGTGTGCGTGTGCCACCACTTATGCTGACGACCCCTGTGGGAATACAGATGAAACGATCGGATATATGGGCGCAAACTAAATAAAAACTACTTTCTGCAAGAATGGTGGTGAAATGATGTTGACACTGTCACACCTTTGCCTCGTATATCATGTCAAATGTAAAATATAAATATTTTAAAATAAATATGTTAATTTATTAAAAAAACAAAAACAAACAAAAAAAAAAACGGTCAAAAATATGCATTTGAAATAATTTCAATAATTAAGAAAATTAGTAATTAAGTGTTCGTCAAAATATTTTTAATCAGCTTCTTTTCATGTCAAAAGGTTTAAAGTATGATACATCATAATAAAAAAAATGCACACATTTGAAATGTATTATATTTTAAACCAACTTTGCATGTCTATTAATTCCTAAAAATATTCTGTCCTTTCAATTTGGAAATAAGATAAACCAACATTAATCATGATATGTACAGTATGCATATACGCAATGATGTTTTTGCGGTACTTTGCGTCGATTTTTATACATTTAGCTAAAGTGTCAGATTGTAAATGCTTTTATTTTAGGGTTTTATTGCGTCGATTTTTATACATTTAGCTAAAGTGTCAGATTGTAAATGCTTTTATTTTAGGGTTTTATTAACATAACATATTGTAATAATACTATTAGATTACATACTACATGTGCTGTCTGTGTATACAGTACTTTTATCCCAGTTTGCTGCTACTTAACACAACATATTCATAATACACATTCATAGAAAAACTAAAATATTATACATACATTTTTATGGTGTAATAGCAGTTTTTTTTACAAGCTTTTCAAACGTGACCCAAATTGGCCCCTGAATGAACAGAGACAACCTCCTGGGGCATAGTCACATACTGTATTAGTTATTACCTACAATCACAAGCCACAACATTAGGTATACCTAATTCTTACATAATGCTCAGTTTTCATTGGGTTATTCTATCAACAACATGTTGACTATGATGGCTGTCGTCTGCAGCTCTAATGCATCATACTTAAGAGTATTTCTAATATTTTGCAATACTAGGATAAAAAAATAGCATAATGCATTGCAGTATATAGAGATGAACAACACATGTACAGTAAGCATGTATGTAAACACAGGCAACTTTACTTGTCCTATACATAGGTTTTAGAACCATGTAGCCTCCAATAAAGGCAACAGGTGTGTATTAAATGCAGTTTTATGGCCCAGAAAAGAGCATTTTAGAGTTGAGTTTCATTTTTCCTCAAAACAAATTTTTAATGCTTTGAAAAACTGCTATTAAGTAAAACAAAACACTTCATAAGTATTATTTATAGGTGCTATGGAATATGCATGAATGGGTCCCACTATAGTGAGGCTTTTACCAGGCAGAAATATATATAAAAAAGTTATTGTCAACATTCCATCTAAAATACCTCGTAAATTCACACAAATAATTGCAATTAAACTGAAAAACGGGAATTATTTGGCTTAAAGCCCTCTGGCGAAAAGTCCTACTCTTGCTAATTAGCTGTAATTGGCCAGCAAAAAGGCTTATAATAAACGAACAATACATCAACCGGAAAAAAAAACTACATTTAGAGGATTTCCACGTCTGTTTTGGTTTTTGCCGCGTCTTAGTCGGACTGTTCATAATTAACAGCCGTGTAAAAAGTGCCCAATCCCTTTTAGAGATTAACATTTAAGAGGATCCCACGAAAAGGGGTCTTGCTGGCAAAAGACTCGTTTGCATGCAACGCCGCAGCCGAGCTACTTACTGTCACTGACATGCATTATTTCTGGTGTTGGCCAAACTCATGAAACTATGTGGAAAACTTTCTTCATTTTATGCCCTGGATGGGAATTTGCGCATGCTCGAAGATATTGTGGGATGGATACTTAAGCCCGGATCCTGATGCAAAGTGGGACAGCTGCAGGGGGCAACAGTCCCAATGCAGTTTCGATCCCCTTCCAGTCCCATGATGGACATGGGAGCAGATATTCAACAAGGTGACGCTTATTTATTGAGTTGGTATTAGTTTAGAGGGGATTAGGATGTACTTACTGGTTATGGTAGCAGAGCGCGTCAGGGATGCAGAGTTCGGAAACATCCATCAGTCCAGGTTAAGCATTCCAGATGTTGAGGGAGAGAGAAAGAGAAAGGTCGGAGGAGGAGGAGCTCACTTCTCCGGTCTCACATCATCTTGCACTCAATGTTGCTCAGGTCTTCCTGGGTGCTGGTAACCCCCGACCTCTACCCATCGCCCCCGTGTGACCCGGAAAACTTCAGCAAGGCTGCAGGAGAAGGAGATGGTAATAGTGGAGATGGATGGATGGATGCAGGAGTAGAAGAAGAAATATAGATAGAGAGAGAGAGAGAGAGAGAGAGAGAGAGAGAGAGAGAGAGCATACCAGGAGAAGGTTAGGAAGGATTGAGTCTCCATTGAAGCAAAGGGGGTGCTATAAGAACAAGGGGGCGTGGCTTGGAGGCATATGGTGCACCTGCTATTGGTCCTCACCGAGGAGGGCTGTCCTGATGGCGGCCAATGCGGTAGAGGCGGGTGGATGGCGGCGTTTGGGCGGGCGAATGCAGCCTGCAGTCATTGACAGGGGAGCGCTGCAAGAAGCACAAACACACATTTCCAAAAGGTGTTTACAAGTCAGACGCACGTCCTGAGACTTTAAAGCGGACTGTTTACGGGGGCTCAGCGCCAGCTTAGCGCGGCTAAAGGGTTCTATGTGTGCACTTTTCCACGCGCCTTTCCTTTAAAGCAACAGCAGCTGCTTCCCACAGTGGCTCAGCATCACGCCGCTAAGTAGGAATAGGGAGGAGAGAGGGCAGGTTTAGCCGGTCCCTGAAGGATGCAGCGGGCAGGAAACTTAAGAGTCTTCACAGTCCTCCGGCAGGAATGACGACAGCTGGGGCCCTCGCCGGCTTCCAGGGTTTCGACCTCAGTAATTGTCTTTTCCTACAAGTGTGCAAGCGTAAAAAGAAGTGAACCGTTGGTAATGTGGCGAAACTCCACTGACTTGTTTCTAAGATACTTAAATGTCATACAAGTGTGAAAAGACGTGCTATAACAACAACGTATGCTTTTGCAACCATGGTTGGGTTGGAAAACACTTCTTCCTGCACAAAACCCCCCCACCCCCCCCCAAAAAAACACTTAACATTTTCAGTACATAATTGTACAAGTGTTTGCAAGTACAAAACCCAAAACCAGTGAAGTTGGCACGTTGTGTAATTTGTAATTAAAAACAGAATACAATGATTTGCAAATCCTTTTCAAATTATATTCAATTGACTGCAAAGACAAGATATTTCATGTTCGAATTGAGGAACTAATTTTCTTTTTTGTTGCAAATAATCATTAACTTAGAATTTAATGGCAGCAACACATTGCAAAAAAGTTGGCACAGGGGCATTTTTACCACTGTGTTACATGGCCTTTCCTTTTAACAACACTCAGAAATGTTTGGGAACTGAGGAGACCAATTTTTGAAGCTTCTCAGGTGGAATTCTTTCCCATTCTTGCTTGATGTACAGCTTAAGTTGTTCAACAGTCCGGGGGTCTCGGTTGTGGTATTTTAGGCTTCATAATGCGCCACACATTTTCAATGGGAGACAGATCTGGACTACAGGCAGGCAAGTCTAGTACCCGCACTCTTTTACTACGAAGCCACACTTTTGTAACACGTGGCTTGGCATTGCCTTGCTGAAATAAGCAGGGGCGTCCATGATAACGTTGCTTGGATGGCAACATATGTTGCTCCAAAACCTGTATGTACCTTTCAGCATTAATGGTGCCTTCACAGATGTGTAAGTTACCCATGCTTTTCGCACTAATACACCCCCATACCATCACAGATGCTGGCTTTAGAACTTTGCGCCTATAACAATCCGGATGGTTCTTTTCCTCTTTGTTCCGGAGGACACGACGTCCACAGTTTCCGAAAACAATTTTAAATGTGGACTCGTCAGACTACAGAACACTTTCCTACTTTGCATCAGTCCATCTTAGATGAGCTCGGGGACCAGCGAAGCCGGCGGCGTTTCTGGGTGTTGTTGATTTTGTTTTATTCACGATTTAAACAATGTGCCAACTTGGTTTTGGGTTTTGTAATTTTTTTGTCACACTTAAATGCAACAGTTTTAACTGCTACAAAATATGTATAACAAAAAAAACCTCTCTTAGTACACACTGTACACATAAAGTTGTACCTCTACCAAGGGGTTATGTAATCGTAGCCATTGGTTTGTCTGTCAGATGAGTGTTTCTTAACCAGGGCCACGAGTGACCTTTAGCGGGCCGCCAAAAAACATTTTTTTCTCAGCTGCGGTTCGTATGGGCCGCAGAGGTACTCAGGTGTAATACAGTTTTCCACCACTTGTGGCAGTAATAACAATAGCAAACAGACAGAAGAAGTATGGTGCTCAAATCATAGGGAAGTTTCTTAAGCACAAAAATGATGACTAAAGTGGAGAAGTTGTATTTTCTTTATCACTTTAATTTTATTGACAGTTGAGAAACATTGACATTATTCTCATTTATTATTAATAAGTTATAATTTATTTATTTTAGCAGTTTTTATGAGTCCTTTCTTATTGCAGTATATTTGATTAGTATTTATTTTTGTAGTCAGCCTGACCTAAGCCTTGTTAATAATATCCGTGCGATTAACAAATGCTTCCATATCGTTTGAAAAGGTTTATCCTGTTAAACCAGTGCTTTTCAATTATTTTCTGTTAAGTATACCTCCACATAACATTGTACGCTGATTAACATTAAAGGAAACAACACACCGTCTTTTCCTCGTCTCCCGCCGTGGTTACAGTGAAGCCAAGTGCTACATATGCTTCGTCATATTCCGGTACGGCAAAAAAAAGCATGTTACCCGATGGGAATCGCGTCTCCACGGGGGGCCCGCCCCACTTTTTGAGAAGGATTGTGTTAAAACTACAAACTCCAAAACCAGTGAAGTTGGCACATTGTGTAAATGGTAAATAAAAACAGAATACAATGATTTGCAAATCCTTTCCATCCTATATTCAATTGAATGCACCGTGAAGACAAGATACTTAATGTTCGAACTGGAAACTTTTGTTATTTTTTTGCAAATATTAGCTCATTTGGAATTTGATGCCTGCAACATGTTTCAAAAACGCTAGCACAAGTGGCAAAAAAGACTGAGAAAGTTGAGGAATGCTCACTAAACACTTATTTGGAACATCCCACAGGTGGACAGGCTAATTGGGTGCCTTGATTGGGTATAAAAGCAGCTTCCATGAAATGCTCAGTCATTCACAAACAAGGATGGAGCGAGGGTCACCACTTTGTCAACAAATGCGTGAGCAAATTGTGGAACATTTTAAGAACAACATTTCTCAACGAGCGATTGCGAGGAATTCAGGGATTTCACCATCTATCCATCCATCCATCCATCCATCTTCTTCCGCTTATCCGAGGTCGGGTCGCGGGGGCAGCAGCCTAAGCAGGGAAGCCCAGACTTCCCTCTCCCCAGCCACTTCGTCCAGCTCCTCCCGGTGGATCCCGAGGCGTTCCCAGGCCAGCCGGGAGACATAGTCTTCCCAACGTGTCCTGGGTCTTCCCCGTGGCCTCCTACCGGTCGGACGTGCCCGAAACACCTCCCGAGGGAGGCGTTCGGGTGGCATCCTGACCAGATGCCCGAACCACCTCATCTGGCTCCTCTCGATATGGAGGAGCAGCGGCTTTACTTTGAGCTCCCCCCGGATGGCAGAGCTTCTCACCCTATCTCTAAGGGAGAGCCCCGCCACCCGGCGGAGGAAACTCATTTCGGCCGCTTGTACCCGTGATCTTGTCCTTTCGGTCATGACCCAAAGCTCATGACCATAGGTGAGGATGGGAACGTAGATCGACCGGTAAATCGAGAGCTTTGCCTTCTGGCTCAGCTCCTTCTTCACCACAACGGATCGATACAGCGTCCGCATTACTGAAGATGCCGCACCGATCCGCCTGTCGATCTCACGATCCACTCTTCCCTCACTCGTGAACAAGACTCCGAGGTACTTGAACTCCTCCACTTGGGGCAAGATCTCCTCCCCAACCCGGAGATGGCACTCCACCCTTTTCCGGGCGAGAACCATGGACTCGGATTTGGAGGTGCTGATTCTCATCCCAGTCGCTTCACACTCGGCTGCGAACCGATCCAGTGAGAGCTGAAGATCTTGGCCAGATGAAGCCATCAGGACCACATCATCTGCAAAAAGCAGAGACCTAATCCTGCAGCCACCAAACCAGATACCCTCAACGCCCTGACTGCGCCTAGAAATTCTGTCCATAAAGGTTATGAACAGAATCGGTGACAAAGGGCAGCCCTGGCGGAGTCCAACCCTCACTGGAAACGTGTCCGACTTACTGCCGGCAATGCGGACCAAGCTCTGACACCGATTATACAGGGAGCGAACCGCCACAATAAGACAGTCCGTTCACCATCTACGGTCCGTAATATCATCACAAGGTTCAGAGAATCTGGAGAAATCATTGCACGCAAGCGGCTAAGCCCGTCACCTTCGATCCCTCAGGCGGTACTGCATCAAAAAGCGACATCAGTGTGTAAAGGATATCACCACATGGGCTCAGGAACACTTCAGAAAACCACTGTCAGTAACTTCAGTTAGTCGCTACATCTGTAAGTGCAAGTTAAAACTAGAGATGTCGGCCTGCCGATATTATCGGCCGATATATGCGTTAAAATGTAATATCGGAAATTATCGGTATCGGCATACTTGCCAACCTTGAGACCTCCGATTTCGGGGGGGGGTGGTTGAGAGGGGGAGGAGTGTATTTACAGCTAGAATTCACCAAGTCAAGTATTTCATATATATACATATAAGAAATACTTGACTTTCAGTGAATTCTAGCTATATATATATATATATATATATATATATATATATATATATATATATATATATATGTATGTGTGTATATACATATATATATATATATATATATATATATATATATATATATATATATATATATATATATATATAAAAAGAAATACTTGAATTTCAGTGTTCATTTATTTACACATATACACACAGATAACACTCATCTACTCATTGTTGAGTTAAGGGTTGAATTGTCCATCCTTGTTTTATTCTCTGTCACTACTTTTCCAACCATGCTGAACACCCTCTCTGATGACGCATTCTGCTTCGTCACCTTGTTGTGTGCGCAGTTGTGCACTGCACTCTCTAAAAGCTGTAGATATTAATGTCACATATGCATGTACAGTACTGGGGTGAGTTTTTCCTTGCCCTTATGTGGGCTTTGTACCGAGGATGTCGTTGTGGCTTGCGCAGCCCTTTGAGACACTTGTGATTTAGGGCTATATAAATAAACATTGATTGATTGATTGATGGCAGTATTGTCCTGTTTAAGACTGTCACAACATTGCTGTTTACGGCAGACAAAAACATGACTGCTGTTGTTGTGTGTTGTTGCCGCGCTGCGAGGACGTTAATGAAACTGCCTAACAATAAACCCACATAAGAAACCAAGAACTCTCCCTCGATCATTCTACAGTTATAACGTGATTGGGCAGGCATGCTGTTTATATTGTGGGAAAGCGGAGGTGAAAACAGGCTGTCAGGTCCGCCTGAATTTCGGGAGATTTTCGGGAGAAAATTTGTCCCGGGAGGTTTGCGGGAGAGGCGCTGAATTTCGGGAGTCTCCCGGAAAATCCGGGAGGGTTGTTTCTTTCTGTTATTAATATTCTGGTTCCTACATTATATATCAATATATATCAATAGTCTGCAAGGGATACAGTCCGTAAGCACACATGATTGTGCGTGCTGCTGGTCCACTAATAGTACTAACCTTTAACAGTTCATTTTACTCATTTTCATTAATTACTAGTTTCTATGTAACCGTTTTTATATTGTTTTACTTTCTTTTTTATTCAAGAAAAGGTTTTTAATTTATCTCATTTTATTAATTTTTTAAAAAAGTACCTTATCTTCACCATACCTGGTTGTCCAAATTAGGCATAATAATGTGTTAATTCCACGACTGCATATATCGGTTGATATCGGTATCGGTAATTAAAGAGTTGGACAATATCGGAATATTGGATATTGGCAAAAAGCCATTATCGGACATCCCTAGTTAAAACTCTACTATGCAAAGCGAAAGCCATTTGTCAACAACACCCAGAAACGCCGCCGGCTTCGCTGGGCCCGAGCTCATCTAAGATGGACTGATGCAAAGTGTAAAAGTGTTTTGTGGTCTGACGAGTCCAAATTTAAATTTGTTTTTGGAAACTGTGGACCTCGTGTCCTCCCGGAAAAAAGAGGAAATGTTATAGGCGCAAAGTTCAAAAGTCAGCATCTGTGATGGTATGGGTTTTTTTAGCCTAGGTTGCTTACAACGCTCATTTGCATTAAAGCAACAGACTAGAGATGCGCGGTTTGCGGACACAACCGCGGAGTCCGCGGATTATCCGCGGATCGGGCGGATGAAATTAAAAAAACTAAGATTTTATCCGCTCGCGGGTCAGGTCGGGCGGATTTATTTTTATTTTTTTTTTTTTTTTTGCGGGTGGCAGTTAAACCAATTCGGAAATATATATACATAGTTAAATGTTGTTACCCACATACGAAAAACGAGCAGGCACCTGCAGCATATGCCACAACAGAAGAAAAAAAAAGAAAAGAGATGGACACTTTTACGGAGCGGAGAAGGGACGCCTCGCCGGGGTCCGGGACCGAGGCCCCTTCCCCCGAGAGGGCCCCACCGGGAGCCGTAGCTGAGGCGATCCGCGAGAAGGGCCCGACGCACGTCCAGGGTCACTACCGCGCCCACCGCACCGACACCCCGCCTCGTCCGCTTTCGCCGCGGCCGGCGTCACGCGCAGCAGGTAAGCAGCTTACCTGCCTGCCACCCCCGTGGCCGGGGGCTCGTAACATGGGTCACTCCGCGCGCTCCGCCCGCGCAGCTTACCTGCTTGCCACCCCTGTTGCCGGGGGCGCGTAACAGGGGTCACTCCGCGCGTAGTGCGCTCATGAAAGGGGTGGGGCTCACCCTGGTTGATATAGAGAGCAGGACGGTGGCCATGGAAGTTGGAACCCGCTAAGGAGTGTGTAACAACCCACCTGCCGAATCAACTAGCCCTGAAAATGGATGGCGCTGGAGCGTCGGCACCATACCTGGCCGTCGCCGGCAGCGAGACGCGCTTGGAGGTGCGCTCAGCGCGGCTCCCATATGATTGCGCACTGGTGTGCGTCTGGGTCGTGACAGCGTGGCACGCGAATGTCTGTGCATTGGATCAGTCTCCTTTCTTTAACAGGCAAAAGCTTTATAACCTCACCATACCTGCCAACTTTTAAATCAGAAAAACCTAGTAGCCAGGGTCCAAGGGCCGCAGGCCCCGGTAGGTCCAGGACAAAGTCCTGGTGGAGGGTTCAGGGCTTCGCCCCCCGACGCAAAATGACTATTAGCATTCAGACAGGTTAAAATGTTGCTAAAACCATCACTTTTCTATCAGTCACAGTGACTTTTCAAAACAAAAATATTACAGCAAAAATCATATGGGTTGATTGACATGTTTATTCTGTAAGCTAACTTCAATAGTTTGAAATTATTTTGACAGTTAATGCCAGTTATCCTGTCAACCTTTCACAAGACTTCAATTTGTTAATTGAAAGTATAAATAGTATAAACACTTTTTACAGTATGTCGTGCTGTGAAATACAGCCGACAGGATTGCGCATGCATGGTGCAGGAGAACAAAGGACTTCTTTCATTTAAGGTTTGTGATAAACCATCAAACTCATTCGTTAAAAGGACTCTATAGTAATATAAAGCGAATTTTTCTGGACATTATCATGCAAGAAAAGTTTATTTTTGGGATCGCGATCACCGCGTAATGATTTTTAAAGGTTGCATTACATTAACTGTCCCATGTGATCAGCCAGTGCGATTGGAAGTCCATGCTCAATTATTGCCTCCGTAAATAAAACTTCGGCATTTATCACATCCAAAGAATCTGTTTGGGCGACGAAAAACGTTGAAAGTTTTCCACTTGTATCGCTAGCAACGGCATTAGACTTGTGTTTTTTTGTCCCAACGTGGTCTTTTACATCGCTAATTCCTCCGTGTCCGATTGAAAAATCTTGTCTGCACAAGGTGCAATTCGCGTAGTTTTCACCCTTTTTTTTTTAATTTTTTTAATTAATATTAGATATATAACAACGGGCGGATGGTGGGCGGGTGTAGTTCTGATCAAACGTTACATCGGGTGGATGGCGGATGGTTGACGACTTTCTGACGCGGTTGCGGATGAAATAATTGCCTATCCGCGCATCTCTACAACAGACACACAAAACAGCTTACTTAAAGCACTTTTAAACTTTTTAAGTCCCAACATCTAGACAACAAACTTCCAACACCCTATTGTGGGACTTCTGAGAAATGATTATTAAAATATATGTAACTTTTGTTTAAATAAATTAAAGCTAAAAGTCTAAAAGTGTTCTTTACCACATCCAACATGTAACTCGTCCACCATCAAGCGATCCCTCTCCCTACCAAACTCCAACCGTCTTCATCAACCTACTTTTTTGGTCCCGATCAATACGGAAGCAATCACGCGCTCTTTACCGATCACCAGCCCCGGGGACAAACAGAAGCAAACCGGCTCACAATTATACATTTTGTCGTTTTCTTTCTGCTTGTCACCTTTGATCAGAGTCAGGCGGCTGATTAATAAAACGCAGCAGTGAATTCAATTACATTTTTGATCAATATTTTGGCATTAATGTACTTGGCCGTAGAGGGAGGGAGGCTATTCTGCTGATCTGATTAAGACATCCAGACATAATCAATAGCGGGGATATGTTGATATTTTTAATGAGGTGCACTGCAAAGAGAAGCGTATGACTCCATATTCAAGTTGAAGTTGGCTCTTTTTAATCGTCCGAATTAAAATGACCGAGACTTGTATTTTCCCCTCACGGTACTGTCCTCTCTATGTGCGTGCGGAGGTGAGGCTCCTCCCTCCCCTCTTCCACTTCCACGGTGGGCTTCATGGCGTCTGACAGGAAATCCATTGAGCCCACCGAGTGTAATCCTGCTATCACGCCATCGCCAAAGCAAGAAGCACTAATCCAATCATTACGTCTGTATTTAAGCAAGACAGCTTTCCAGTGCGGCCCTTTAAGCGGCTCCAACACAAATGTGGTATTCTCCTCCACATGGCATCTTAGCCCGCCCCTCAAACTTTACTATAATTTAATGGAAATCATATTGATGGACAAAGATCGCTGAAAATGTCATATTTTTAGGGCCCGCAATGGCCCATTGCAAAAGGACTCCCTTCTGGAGTCCTTATGCAATGGGACATAAGGACCTATTGTATTTGTAAGGTTTTATTATTCTTCTTTTTTCTTTATTCTTCCGCCGCCTCTTCGAGCACTAATTTGACCCACTTAACATGCTTCAAAAACTCACCATATTTGACCCACACATCAGGACCTGCGAAAATTGTCTTTTAATAAAAAAACCAAACTGCTAAAATCAAAATTGCGCTCTAGCGCCCCCTAGGAAAAAAAAAAACTAGACTGCCTGTAACTCCCACTAGGAAGGTCGGAAAGACATGAAACAAAATTCTCTATGTAGGTATGACTCAGACCTAACTTTCATAATGGTACATTCTCGGGCTAAAATCAACAGGAAGTTGGCAATTCCCCCTTCAAGACAAAAAAGTACTAAAAACAGTCACTTTTGCCTCTTTGAGCTGTAATTTGACCCCTTTAACATGCTTCAAAACTCACCAAACTGAACACACACATCAGGACTGGCTAATACTGTGATCTAATGAAAAAACCTAACCCCAAATCTAAAAATTGTGCTCTACAGCAATTTTTTTATAAAACGCACAAAAAACTGCTCCTCGGAAGGAAAAGATTACAAAACTGACTGTAACTCCCACTGGGAAGGTCGGAGAGACATGAAACAAATACTTCTCCGTAGGTCTCACTTAGACCTACATTTCATAAATAGACAACCCCCAGCAAAAATATACAGGAAGTTTGCTATTCCCCCTTCAACACAACATCACCTTTCTTCAAAAATTATCTCCTCTGAGCGCGTTTGTTGTTTCGGCTTCAAACTAACACAGGAGAGAGATTGAACCCTTCTGATTAAAAGTTGGCGAAAGAGTTGTGATACCTGCTCCGGTTTTGATTTTATGACCCTTCAAAGACCCGCTGCACTGATGCTCCTGCGGTGCTGTTTTTTTTAAGATGGCTGCTCAAAAGCAGGAAGCACCAGCATGCCCACACAATGCAGACAAGGTAGGTACACTAGACAAAAGTCTTGGGACACTTCAGACTAAAAGTAGACAAAAGTATTGGGACACTTGGGACTAGCACCTGCCAAATACGCGGGCCCGACCAACGCTGCTTGCAGCTTTAATTATAACTGTTTTCATTGACCGCAATATCAGTCAACCAGCCATGTTGTGTTTAAATAATTAAGATTAAATTAAAAATATATTACCAATAATTCATATTTTGAATAAAATTATAACTAATCTCTTAAAATCAATTAATTGTTTTACTATTTAAACGTATTTTCACACAAAGGCTTACGTTTATTTTGTTAGTTTATTTCTATTCAAATTAATCATTTTACAACCAACATTATTTCATTTATAACATAGATAAATATTGTTTAAATCATCCTTTTAAATAGGTTTGTTATATTTAAGTTGTGTATACGTATTATCTGCAAACATTATTGTTGTTTGGTAATCATCACCATTGCATATTAGTTATTAAATTTAGAGTAAATGTCAAACTAACACATAAATAACATAACATATGTATTTTATTAAATAAGAAGTCGGAGAGCGCAGACCTCTCAAAGGTAAAAAAAAAAAAGTCTTGAATCAGACCCAAAATATAATCAGTTGTTCCTTATCCCATTACTCACATTTCCTAGAAATGTAATCAAGATGTGCCACTAATGTTTTTGAGCAGTGGAACCTTGATTTACAAACTTAATTGGTTCTTAAATCAAAAAGTTTGTAAAGTGAAGTAAAGCTCCCAAATGTAAAACAATGTAAACATGAATAATTGGATAATTGGTTCAAGCCTCGACAAAAGTTTCTATTTTAGTCAAGGTTTGTACACTTTGAACGTAATATCAAGGGCTATACAGTATTGTACCGTATTTTCCGGACTATAGAGAGTACAGTGATATAAGCTGCACCCACTAAATTTCAGTAGAAAATAATTATATTTCCATATATTAGCCGCATCAGACTAAAAGTTATTTACACAGTAAGATTATGTAAATGTTTAATTACATACCTTAATTGTTTCCTAACGATGTCTGTAACATGGCAGGAAAATGGCTGATCAAACAAAACAGAAGTCATCGTCATGGACCCACTAGCTGCGGAAGCTAGCTTTCCAATCAGCTAAACGGATTCAATAACTCCACGGTGACGTTTACTGAGGAATTTGTGAAACTGAAACAATACAAACACGGACACTCGTAAACGTGTTAGCATATTAGCTAACTCTAAGGTCATTACATTTGTATTGTTTGGAACAATACAAACACAAAAAAGTCTTGAATCATCCCCAAAATATAATCAGTTGTTCCTTATCTCATTACTGACCTTTCCTGGAAATGTAATAAAAATGTGCCACTGATGTTTTTGCGCAGTGGAACCTCGATTTAAGAACTTAATTGGTTCTTGAACAATGGTCTTGAATCGAAAAGTTTGTATAGTGAAGCAGAGTTTCCCATAAGAAACAACGTAAACATGAATAATTGGTTCCAGCTTCGACAAAAGTTTCTATTTTAGTCAAGATTTGTACACTTTGAACGCAATATCAAGTGTTATACAGTATTGTACCGTATTTTCGGGACTACAGAGAGTACAGTGATATAAGCTGCACACACTAAAGTTCAGAAGAAAATAATTATATTTCCATATATTAAACGCACCAGACTATAAGCCGCAGATATATACGTTGCGAGATGAGTTATTTACACAGTAAGATTCTGTAAATGTTTGTTTACATACCTTAATTGTTTCCTAACGATGTCTGTAACACGGCAGTAAAACGGCTGATCAAACAAAACAGAAGTCATCGTCATGGACCCACTAGCTACAAAAGCTAGCTCTCCAATCAGCTCAACAGATTCAATAACTCCACGGTGACGTTTTGGTGAGTTTACTGAGGAATCTGTGAAACTGAAACAATACAAACACCGACACTTGTAAACGTGTTAGCATGTTAGCTAATGCTAAGGTCACAGCACGTACAAATACGCATGAAAACCCTCCTACAGACATCACACATGGGATGGTTTAGTAAGTATGAAATAGTTTATACTATACTGTAAAACTTACAAACTTTGCTTGGCGTGATGAATGACAAATCCATACGAGTAGAACGCTATGGACGGCTAAAAAACTAAATGGTTGTCGAAAGCACAAGACACTGCAGCACCTGCAGTGCAAATTCATCCAAAAGATGGCGCCATAGCACAGACAATAAAACACCCTCTCAGTGTTTTGCTTATTATTATTATATTTTTATACAAATGTTTTTGTTTTTTTGTTGTTGCTCCGCCTTATAAGCCTTAGGGTTCAGAGTGTATGAAAAAAAGTAGCGACTTATAGTCCGGATTTCATGGTATATAAAACAAACATAACAAGGGGTGATGGATCAACTCTCTATCTAAAAACAAGCTGAACTTTGCTGTAGGCGATGCTCTGGCAACATGCGCACACACACAGAAGCCACAATGGTGCCCTCCGAATCAATCAGAAATCCTCAACCTTAACAACCATACTACGACAGTGATAAACATTTAAAAAACAGACCGAAGGAGAGAGAAAGAAGGGGGGGCCGGGCCCCCAAAGCCCCTCACCCTCTTCCGTGTGTATACGTATGCACTCTTGTGTTTAAGGAGTGGTACCTCGCTGTGGAAAGTCTGCTTTGGCATATTTTTTTCAGAAAAGTCTGGTGTCTTTCTAATTAAAACTTGCTGTGGATTGGTCACAGATCCTGTTTCGTCAATATTGGTCAGTCAAACTTGCGAGAGCCATTAATGTACAGTTCTCCTCGCAAATTGTTTTTGTTTTTTAATCCACGAGGATTCCGTCTTTTTTCCCCCCACTTTGGTCTGTTGGCTTTTTGGGACTCATTTCAAGTTAGCAAATGGACACAACTAGTCGAAAGGGGATACACACACACAAAAGGCACACACACTTATACTGAGAAGTGTTGTGTCTTGTGCAGAAAGTAAGTGACAGTCGCCGCCTCCACTACAATGATAAACCCTGCATTTTTGTCTGCAGGCACGAAAATGTATGGCTAAATGAAGGGTTCGTACACAGAGACAAAGTTTGGAAACGGAGAGATACTTGCGCCAATCCAAAAGGGCGTGCATCGAAAAGTGCGCAAATAGATGGGTTCGTAAATGGAGGCTACACTGTGTTCATTGCATTATAAAATAAATCGAGTAAACCCTCTTGTCAGTCATCCAAGTGTCTGTGGGTGGAGGCGGGGCCGCAAGCACGCACGCACGCACGCACGCACGCACGCACGCACGCACGCACGCACGCACGCACACACACACACACACACACACTCTCTCTCTTGTATTTGTTACCTTCTTGAGACCTGAGAAAAACGCCTACCTCTTTAGGACCACCCTTTCTAGATATATAAAGATTTGTATATACAACATAATTTCCATATACATTCTATGCAAATACAAAAAAGCTTGTTGTGAAAAAAATTGTTGGAATTTCACAAGAAAAAGGTCACAATTTCACAAGAAAAAGTTTGAATTCCGCCAGTGTTATAACAAAAGTCGTTATTTTACTCAACGCAAGTCAAAATTTTACAAGAAAAATTTTAACATTTATGCATTATGATAAAAGTTGGAATTTTACTCAATAAGAGTCGCAATTTTACAAGAAAAAGCTTTAACTTTTGGCAATTTTAGGAAAAACAGTTGTAATTTTACTCGACAAAAGTCACAATTTTATAAGACAACTTTAAAAATGTTGGCAATATTATAATAATAATCGGAATTTTACTTGGCAAAGTCATTGTCATGATCCGTGGTCCGGATCATGTCTTGTTTGGTTATGTTTGGTTAGTTTTGGACTCCTTTTGTTGTTACTCGTGCACCTGTGAGTTTGTTTCGTCACCATGGTTACTTGATTTTCACCTGCCTTGCACGCACACCTGTTGCTCATCAGAGACTCTATTTAAGCCTACCTTTGTTTGTCACTCATTCTGCCTTCGTTGTGTTTGCTCCATGCAAATTGTCACGTAAGTTTTTGAGTTCCCTGTCTTTTGCCTGTGCTAAGTTTAGCCTTAGCTTCCCGTGCGTTCGGCACGCTTTTCTTTTGCTTGTTTTCTGTTTTTTGTTAAGAAATAAATCACTTCCTACCTTTACGCTGTCGTCCGGAGCCGTTCTTGCGTTGGAAGAACAACCCCGCAGCAAGCTGCGACCCCCACGTGACAGTCATGACAAAAGTCGCAAACAATTTCACTATTTTACAAGAACAACTAAATAATTGGCAATGTTGTGATAAAAGTCTGAATTTTATATGACAAATGTCACCATTTTGCTTTAAAAAAACAATAATTTTACATTAAAAAGTAATAATTTTACGAGAAAATATTGCAATATTACAGAATCAGAAAGAATATGAGAAATTGTTCCCAATTTTATAGGAAAAAAGTCGACGCATTGTGAGAAAAAGACTGCTTTAAAATGGATGGATGGATGGGCGGACTTCAAGTTATTACAGTATGTCTCTATATACATATTTGGATTTTTTTTTTTAATGAATTTTGGCCAAAGGGGGAGCATTTCAATTTCTTACACACACTTGTTATTACATATGTTGGCCAGAGGGGAAGCACTAACATTTTTTACACACACTTGTTATTTCATATGTTGACCAGAGGGGGAGCACTTTTAAAACCGGAAAAAACAATTAGGGACCACCCTAATTGTGATAGATTTCACCACCAGGGGTGCCAATGAGGCATTCTCTATTAGATGCAATGGCTTTCCATATTGGGACCATGATTTATGTTCTAACTTGTTCACCGGTCATATGGACGGTACTTTTCCTTGTTCTTGTCTCAAGAAGGGTAGAAATACAACAACACACACACACACACACACACTCACACACACACACACACACACACACACACATACACACACACTCACACACACACACACACACACACACACACACACACACACACACACACACACACACACACACACACACACACACGGATCGTAACGTAAGATAAAATGTTAAAAATCGGGCCCAAAATGTAATAATTTTTTCCTTATATAATTTCTGGCATTTCCTGGAGATTTTATCAAAATGTGCCCATAGCTTTTTGAGCTATGTTTAGCGGCTAAAGAAACTGTGTCCACTGTGTTTGTCACTGCGGGGCCACTAGCATACACATACACAGAAGTTAAAGCTTATAGCCTAAACCGGGGGTCAGCAAGCCGCATGCGGCTCTTTAGCGCCGCCCTAGTGGCTCCCTGGACCTCTTTCAGAGATGTGTGAAAATGGAAAAAGATGACGAAAAAAACCCCCATGTTTTAATATATTTTCTGTAGGAAAACAAACATGACACATACCTTCCTAATTGTTATAATTCCCACTGTTTATATTAAACATGCTTCACTGATGAGAGTATTTGGAAAGCACCGTTTTGTCTTACTAATTTCAGCGATCCTTGAACTCATCGTAGTTTGTTTACATGTACAACTTTCTCCGATGCTGCCACAGAAACTATTATGCCACTCCTTTTTCTTGTTTTGTCCACCAAATGTTTTATGCTGTGCGTGAATGCACACAGGTGAGATTTGTGGATTTTATTGATTTGCTGGAGTGCTTATCAGCATACTTGCCAACCTTGAGACCTCCGATTTCGGGAGGTGGGGGGTGGGGGTGTGGTCGGGGTGGGGCGGAGGCGTGGTTGGGGGCGTGGCTAAGAGGGGAGGAGTATATTTACAGCTAGAATTCACCAAGTCAAGTATTTCATGTATATATATATATATATATATATATATATATATATATATATATATATATATATATATATATATTGTATATATATATATATGTATATATATATATATATATATATATTGTGTATATATATATATATATAATAAAATAAATATATATATATATATATATATGTATATATATATAGCTAGAATTCACTGAAAGTGAAGTATTTTCTTATATATATATATATATATATATATATATATATATATATATATATATATATATATATATATATATATATATATGTCTTAATAAGGTTATCCAAAAAATAGTGCTCGATACCGTAGTAGAGCGCAATATATGTATGTGTGGGGAAAAAAAAAAATCACAAGACTATTTCATCTCTACAGGCCTGTTTCATGAGGGGGGGTACCCTCAATCGTCAGGAGATTTTAATGGGAGCATTCGCATACCATGGTTTATATAGGGCACAGAGTGGGTGGGTACAGGCTGGCCTAGGGGCGTGGTGATTGGCTCATGTGTTACCTAGGAGGTGTTTCCGTCTATGGCGGCATGTTGTTACAATTTCGCTGCGCTTGTTGAGGGATGACAGGTCTGGACGGTAAATAATAAACAGTTTCTCTTTCAAGCATAGGTTGCATCTTTTATTACCACTATTGTAAGGTGTGCTGGATGCAAGAATTTGCCATGTTATTGAATATTCAACATTATTGTCTTTGAGGTCCCAAATGTGTTTGCTGAGTTCTGTGGTATATATATATAAGAAATACTTATATATATATATATATTTTTATATATATATATATATATATATATATATATATATATATATATATATATATATATATATATATATATATATATACACATATATATATCAAGAGGGACAGAGACAGCGCACAGTGCATGTGGATCACATGTTACCATGGCGAGAAAACATGGAGAGACTGCCAGTTATCTAGTCTCCAGCAGTTGCAGAAAATGTGCCATCAGTACAACTGGACAGTGCTGTTTCAGTTCCATCACCAGGACCATCAGTGAGTCAGACACAAACTAGTCTCATCATTGAACCAGATTCAAGGGCTGCTGAGTTGCCATCATCAGAACCCAGATCACTCACAACAAAAACCCCACCAGTGATCCGCAGTTACCCAGAAAGGTTTCGAGTACCACCAAAAAAACTGAATCTCTGAAGACAGTATAAAAATCTGTGTTAAAGATGTACAAATACTGTTTGTATAATAAGCATGTTATTGTTTACAAATGAGGGTTAAGAGTTCAGTACTAAAAAAAAAAAAAATGTGGCTTAAGTACAGTTTTTTAATTGAGCTGCTGCATTTTTTTGGTTGGGTTGTTTGGGTGATCTATGTTTGTCTGTTGCCATCTCCTGGTGAATGTTGGCTATAGCGTACTGGGGTTACTTTTTGGTTGGCCAACGATTTACGTGGTGTTGCGCACCTGACGTCAAGTGTGTGAGTCTGTTCTGAAGTAAAGAGACGTACTTCATCACCTCGCCTGTTTATTGCCTCCAACTCAATATATTACAACAACATTGCTCCATGCAGACTCTCCAGGTCCGCATGGAGCTGAAGGGGGCGTGGCCTCCAGGTCTGCCTGAATTTCGGGAGATTTTCGGGAGAAAATTTGTCCCGGGAGGTTTTCGGGAGAGGCGCTGAATTTCGGGAGTCTCCCGGAAAATCCGGGAGGGTTGGCAAGTATGCTTATCAGGCATATTTGGTCAATCCATGACTGCAAGCTAATCGGTGCTAACATGCTAAATAGGCTAACTGTATGTACATATTGCATCATTATGCCTCGTTTGTAGGTATATTTGAGCTCATTTAATTTCCTTTACTTATGTCCTCTGTGTATTTAATTTATATTTGCAAGTTATATTGGCTGCATTTCTGTGTTGTTTGTGTGCTATGTTGTTCCAGACCACAGCAAACATTACCCAGCTCGCAAAGATTGTAATAAATCCATTAGAAGAAGATAGCCTGCCGTTTCCTTTAACTTGGACACACATCTATACCTTTGGCCATTGTGAGCCAGAAATTTCAAAGAACTTATCTCATCCTGTGAGAAGCCTCCATTTTACTAATGATTTCCAATGTTGTAAAAATGTGTAGAATAAAAATTAAAATACAACATTTCTTTGAAAGATTTGTATCAGCCTTTGATAGTAGGCTAATATAGCTAATATAGACACTTACTGTGCATCATGTGTTGCCTTCATTATAACACTTATATAAGGCATTTAATTTTTTGCGGCTCCAGACAGATTCATTTTTGTATTGTTGGTCCAATATGGCTCTTTCAACATTTTGGGTTGCCGATCCCTGGCCTAGACTAAGGTAACGTAGTGGAAATTATCTGAATGAGTCTCAAAAGCTAATCTATTACAGTCAAACCCTAACAGTACCGTATTTTTCGGACTATAAGTCGCACCGGAGTATAAGGCGCACCGGCCGAAAATGCATAATAAAGAAGGAAAAAAAACATATATATAAGTCGCACTGGAGTATAAGTCGCATTTTTTGGGGAAATGTATTTGATAAAACCCAACACCAAGAATAGACATTTGAAAGGCCATTTAAAATAAATAAAGAATAGTGAACAACAGGCTGAATAAGTGTACCTTATATGAGGCATAAATAACCAACTGAGAACGTGCCTGGTATGTTAACGTAACATAGTATGGTAAGAGTCATTCAAATAACTATAACATATAGAACATGCTATACGTTTACCAAACAATCTGTCACTCCTAATCGCTAAATCCCATGAAATCTTATACGTCTAGTCTCTTACGTGAATGAGATAAATAATATTATTTGATATTTTACGGTAATGTGTTAATAATTTCACACATAAGTCGCTCTTGAGTATAAGTCGCAGCCCCGGCCGAACTATGAAAAAAACTGTGACTTATAGTCCGAAAAATACGGTACACATAATGTAGATTGTGTAGTTTTAAATAAACTGGATGAAACATTTTGTCATTAAAGTAGCCATTTCTTAGTATATCTTTGAAATATAGGTGGAGTCCGGGAGCAAAAACGTGCAAGAATGGAATGGAATGGATATTAGTAGCGCATACAGTGCATCCGGAAAGTATTTACTTTTTCCACATTTTGTTAAGTTACAGCCTTATTCCAAAATGGAATAAATTATGTTTTTTCCCCTCAACGTTCTACAGACAATACCCAATAAAGACTATGCAAAAATTGCGGCCAAAGGTGCATCAGCAAAGTATTGAGCAAAGTGTCTGAATACCGTATTTTTCGGACCATAAGTCGCACTTAAAATCCTTTCATTTTCTCAAAAATCGACAGTGCGCCTTATAACCCGGTACGCCTTAAGTACGGAATAATTCTGGTTGTGCTTACCGACCTTGAATCAATTTTATTTGGTACATTGTGTAATGATAAGTGCGACCAGTAGATGGCAGTTACACATAAGATATACGTGTAGACTGCAATATGATGCCAGTAAACAACACCAAAACTTTAAATGTTCCATTGAAAATAAAGAACATTACACAAGGCACTCAAAAATCTGTCAAAATGTTTTAGTATGACTTTGAAGCCGCACTTGATGGATTGTTGGCCCATTACGGCTACCGTAGTCAGAGATACAAGTATTACTATGGTGTGTGTATAAGGACCGCAAAATGGCACCCATTAACAGACATATTATCTGGCGTTTTGTTTCATAACGTTATGCAAAACCAACTTTTCTTACCTTCTGGTACCTGCTGATCTGTATTTGGGATTTGCATAAGTCCTAAAAATGTGCGCGCATCCGCCACTGTAGTCCGTGCTGATGCCGTAGTCAATAAGCTTCTTCTTTTTCTCTATCTTCTTGTTATGGGACATTCATCCTCTACTGTTGCCATTTCTAATATAAAGTAGTGTAAAGTTCTTACTTATAACTCGCTATGGAAGCGCTAAAAACTGTAGTGACCCACAGAACTCTAGTTATTAGAGAGTTCCGGTCGGAAGGTTTTTCACGGGACACATTTCCGGCGTTGTTGCACTAGTGAGCCACGGATGAGGCTCACTTTACTTCGTTATTGATTGAAGTAAAGTCTGAATGTCATTAAAACAGTTAGCTCCATCTTTTGACACTTCTTCCACTCCCGTCCTTGCACGCTACACCGCTACAACAAAGATGACGGGGAGAAGACGCTGTCGAAGGTGAGCCACGTAAATAAGACCGCACACAAAACGCTGCATCCTGAAGCGACGGTCAGAAAGCGACTTAAAGATGATCTGTAAAACATAATCTATGCAACATTTTGACCAAAGAACCACCATTGCATGTTATGTAGACCACAAGGAAGTGTTTTACATTTAGAAATATAATAATCATAATATGACCCCTTTAATGCGCCTTATAATCTGGTGCGCCTTTTGTATGAAAACAGACCTGAATAGACCCGCTAATCGGCAGTGCGCTTTATAATCCGGTGTGCCCTATGGTCCGAAAAATACGGTACTTTAGTACATGTGGTTTCTTCGTTTTTAATTTTTAATACATTTGCAAAAAGCTTTCAAAATTTTTTTTCACATTGTCATTTTGGGGTATTGTGTGTAGAATTTTGAGGACAAAAAACGAATGTATTCCATTTTGGAATAAGGCTGGAACATGAATAAATATGGTAAAAGTGAAGCGCTGTGAACACTTTCCGGATGCACAGTTTTATACATCTAACCTGAGCTATTTTGACATATACATAACTTTCTACAACAGGCAATTATTTTGACTCGGGGGGCAAATTTGGAGAAGAAAATGTGTCTGGGGGCGGGGGTATGTCTGATTTTTAGGAACACTAATACAAAACCTCACAATAATGTCTGATTGAATGCTAAAAACGTTAAAAAACGGAACGGAATTTAAGATTTTTGTTACTGAATGAGACACCCAGAATGTACATGGAAATAAAGAATGTGGGATTTACAATATTAACTATGGGCGATAAAACACTGAATATTGACAACATATGAACGTCACACCCCATCTCCATCTTGTCAAGACTTGGACTTTGGAGTTTGTTTTCCCGGAATGCAAATGAAAGTTGGCGCGGGCAAGCCGTGAAGGTAAAGACATTATTTATTTTACACTACCAAAGGAACAAAAAGCGCGCTCAAGGCGGAAGTACAAACTTGACTAACGAAACAAAGACTTGCACGTGGGCAAAAAACTATGGACATGAACAAAAGTCGCTAACTGTGGCATGAATAGAAAAAACTTACTTGACATGGCATGAAGTGCGCAGAGGTAAACAGAGTGAGAAGCAGAAAGTCAGGGGTATGATGTCGCCAGGGAGACTTCCTGGCAACAATGGGTTTAAATAATAGTGACATGATTAAAGACAGGTGCATGAGTCGTGAGGGCAGGTGAAAACTAATGGGTTGCTATGGTGACAAACAAGAGTGCACAATGAGTCCAAACGTGGAACAGGTGAAACTAATGGGTAACCATGGAAACAAGACAAGGGAGTGAAAAGCCAGAAACTAAAGAGTCCAATAACTAAACAAAACAAAACATGATTACACAGACATGACACATCTACATATTTTACAATCAAGCGAAACGCAACAAAAATGCAACAAACAGCGAAATATGAATGCGAAGGGTAAAAAAACAACAACACCTACAATCTGATATATTACCGTATTTTCCGCACTATAAGGCGCACCTAAAAACCACACATTTTCTCAAAAGCTGACAGTGCGCCTTATAACCCGGTGCGCTTTATTACGATTCATTTTCATAAAGTTTCGATCTCGCAACTTCGGTAAACAGCCGCCATCTTTTTTCCCGGTAGAACAGGAAGCGCTTCTTCTTCTACGCAAGCAACCGCCAAGGAAAGCACCCGCCCCCATAGAACAGGAAGCGCTTCTTCTTCTACTGTAAGCAACCACCCGCCCCCGGAAGAAGAAGAAAAAACGCGCGGATATCACCGTACGTTTCATTTCCTGTTTACATCTGTAAAGACCACAAAATGGCTCCTACTAAGCGACAAGGATCCGGTTCATAAAAAGACGCAATCTCTCCATCCGCACACGGATTACTACCGTATTTCACAGCAACTGATATTCCTGTGAACCGCACTGTGGAACGGGAGCACGTACGGTGAATATTCGCACCACAGGGAATGAGAAGTCATCCTTCACTGTGGTTCTAGCTTGCCATGCTAACTTCCACCCATGGTGATATTCAAAAGGAAGACCTTGCCAAAAGAGACCTTTCCAGCCGGCGTCATCATAAAAGCTAACTCGAAGGGATGGATGGATGAAGAAAAGATGAGCGAGTGGTTAAGGGAAGTTTACGCGAAGAGGCCGGGTGGCTTTTTTCACACAGCTCCGAAGGCGAACACACCTTCACTAAGACGGGCAGACAGCGCCGGACGACATACGCCAACATTTGCCAGTGGATCGTAAATGCCTGGGCAGATATTTCGGTCACAACTGTGGTCCGAGCTTTCCGGAAGGCAGGATTCACAGAACTACTGGACAACAACAGCGACACTGACTCCGATGACTTCGACGAGACGGAACCGGCCATTTTGCATCCCACGCTTGCGCAACTTTTCAATTCGGACACCGAAGACGAAGAATTCGAAGGATTTACGAATGAAGAATAACTTCAGAAGGTGAGCGCTATGTTTATTTTGTGTGTTGTGACATTAACGTTCGAGCAACATTATGTTGCTATTGCTCTACACCATTTTGAATTTTACTATGTTTGTGATTGCACATTTGCGTACATTTTGGGACAGAGTTGTTAGAACGCTGGTTTTCAATATATTATTAAAGTTTGACTGAACTATCTGACTGTTTTTTTGACATTCCCTTTAGCGCAGCGTAGGCGCGGCTTATAATCCGGGGCGGCTTATTGGTGGACAAAGTTATGAAATATGTAATTCATTGAAGGTGCGGCTAATAATCCGGTGCGCCTTATAGTGCGGAAAATACGGGTACTAAGCTTTAGAACTGTGTTGTAAAAATCTCCTTCCGCGTCTGTCCCTGACACCCGCATTTAAGGCTGGCCGCTCTGGAAACACTCTGTGGAAACGCTCCCCACCCACACTGCTTGGTGCCTGGTCTGAGCTGCTGTGACTTAGATTACCATAGTAACTAATTAGATTACCATAGTCACTAATTAGATTACCACAGTAACTAGTATACCATGCAAAAGCGCAGATTCCAACCATTGAAATACTTTGTATAGTTCAAGACTTACGGCCTTTTGAAAATTTCCCTGCACATCATAATGGCAGCTACACTTTCCATCTTAAAGATCTAAAACAATTTTGGGGAATGTCCGGCGGGCCAGATTGAAAAGCTTAACGGATAAAATAGATTAAATATTTCCTGCATTAAATCGTCAAAAGACAAATGTCACCGGCACACGTGCGACAGGGCCGCACTGTCCAATAAAAGTGGCCTGATCAATAACAGCAGTAACAGTAAGCTGTCACAGTAAAAGTGTGTGAATTATTTAAAAAGGCTGAGAGCTGATGGCCGTAAAGTATTATTTGACACATATATCACACATCAGTGAGGTAGCAACTAATGAACTTGTCACGGGTAATCAATAGCTGCTCTAATGAAATGGTAAATACATTGAAAAGAAAAAAATACATCTTAAAAGCAAGAAAACATATTTTTTTTAAATTTAAGAACTGAATTTATTACGGTTAAGTATTTACAGGTAAATACTAAAAAGTTCTCAATAAGGCCTTTAATGGAAGTACTTCCGCTACAGATCCATGTTTGCTCATTTGGCCACTCCGCAGGAGGAGTGTGCAGAGAGATCAATGTGTTCAGGTGTGTTCATCTGCTGGGAGCGTTTGTTGCCTTTTATTATTATATTATTTATTACTGCATTGCACTCGCCTGGCCAGCACTGGACAAGACTGGACCTTTGCAGGCTGGCTCACACTGTGGTAATAAGCCCTATTAGCCTCTACGTCAGACTTCATTTCACGGAGGACGGTTAAAAAAACAAAAACAAATCAGTGATATCCTGATTGGGAGTGCCTGACTCACACAATAGGAGCTGGGATATTTCATATCATAAGGATTAGATGTGAAAGTGATATCGCAGCATGGAGACATGCTAGTTTGATGTCACTCATCCTTAGGGCTGTTCCGATCAGGGTTATACTGCCGATACCGATACTTGAATGAAAATGACCGATACCAATACCGATCACGTGTATCAACTAGTGTTGTCCCGATACCAATGTTTTGGTACCGGTACCAAAATGTATTTCGATACTTTTTGATACCTCTAAATAAAGGGGACCACAAAAAATGGCATTATCGGCTTTATTTTAAGTAAAAATCTTATGGAACATTAAACATATGTTTCTTATTGCAAGTTTGCCCTTAAATAAAATAGTGAACATACAGTGGGGCAAAAAAGTATTTAGTCAGCAACCGATTGTGCAAGTTCTCCCACTTAAAATGATGACAGAGGTCTGTAATTTTCATCATAGGTACACTTCAACTGTGAAAGACAGAATGTGAAAAAAAAATCCAGGAATTCACATTGTAGGAATTTTTAAAAATTTATTTGTAAATTATGGTGGAAAATAAGTATTTGGTCACTTCAAACAAGGAAGATCTCTGGCTCTCACAGACCTGTAACTTCTTCTTTAAGAAGCTCTTCTGTCCTCCACTCGTTACCTGTATTAATGGCACCTATTTGAACTCGTTATCTGTATAAAAGACACCTGTCCACACCCTCAAACAGTCAGACTCCAAACTCCACTATGGCCAAGACCAAAGAGCTGTCGAAGGACACCAGGAAAATAATTGTAGACCTGCACCAGACTGAAGTTTGCCAGAGAGCACATGGACGATACAGCAGAGGATTGGGAGAATGTCATGTGGTCAGATGAAACCAAAATAGAACTTTTTGGTATAAACTCAACTCGTCGTGTTTGGAGGAAGAAGAATACTGAGTTGCATCCCAAGAACACCATACCTACTGTGAAGCTTGGGGGTGGAAACATCATGCTTTGGGGTTGTTTTTCTGCTTAGGGGACAGGCCGACTGATCCGTGTTAAGGAAAGAATGAATGGGGCCATGTATCATGAGATTTTGAGCCAAAACCTCCTTCCATCAGTGAGAGCTTTGAAGATGAAACGTGGCTGGGTCTTCCAGCATGACAATGATCCCAAACCGCCCGGGCAACGAAGGAGTGGCTCCGTAAGAAGCATTTGAAAGTCCTGGAGTGGCCTAGCCAGTCTCCAGACCTCAACCCCATAGAAAATCTGTGGAGGGAGTTGAAAGTCCATGTTGCTCGACGACAGCCCCAAAACATCACTGCTCTCGAGAAGATCTGCATGGAGGAATGGGCCAAAATACCAGCTACTGTGTGTGCAAACCTGGTAAAGACCTATAGTAATCGTTTGACCTCTGTTATTGCCAACAAAGGTTATATTACAAAGTATTGAGTTGAATTTTTGTTATTGACCAAATACTTATTTTCCACCATAATTTACAAATAAATTATTTAAAAATCCTACAATGTGAATTCCTGGATTTTTTTTTCACATTCTGTCTCTCACAGTTGAAGTGTACCTATGATGAAAATTACAGACCTCTGTCATCATTTTAAGTGGGAGAACTTGCACAATTGGTGGCTGACTACGTAAATACTTTTTTGCCCCACTGTACGAGACAACTTGTCTTTTAGTAGTAAGTAAGCAAACAAAGGCTCCTAATTTAGTCTGCTGACATATGCAGTAACATATTGTGTCATTTATCATTCTATTATTTTGTCAACATTATTAAGGACAAGCGGTAGAAAATGAATTATTAATCTACTTGTTCATTTACTGTTAATATCTGCTTACTTTCTCTTTTAACATGTTCTATCTACACTTCTGTTAAAATGTAATAATCACTTATTCTTCTGTTGTTAGGATGCTTTACATTAGTTTTGGATGATACCACAAATTTGGGTATCATTCCGATACCAAGTAGTTACAGGATCATACAATAGTCATAATTTAAGTCCTCATGTGTCCAAGGACGTATTTCCTGAGTTTATAAACATAATATACAATAATATAGATGTAATCATAGTAGTATAGACTAGATACGCTCCTGTACTTGGTATCATTACAGCGGATGTTAGGTGTAGATCCACCAATGGCGTTTGTTTACATTGTAACACCGGTGAGCTACGGTGTGTAGTGAAACTATTCCTCGTCCCACAGGGATGATACTTGTAAGAAACTTACTTTATTTGTCGCCATGGAGGTGAGGATTAGTGATTTAGAAGTAGCTAAAACACTGCAGACTGCGGATGGATTTTAGCCGTTGGGTAGCTAGCCATGTCTTAAAGCACCTCAAAAGGCGTTTCAGTGTTATAATTTCACCTTTATCGTTAGTTTTTAAACCAAAATGCGTCCGTTCTCCCTTTTCTGTCTACACACTGTGTCTGCTTGTAAGTACTCCGGGATTGTGCGCTGCCGAACATGCTCCTCTGCTCATAAAACAAGCAATGCCACAACGAGGACGTGCCATCATGCCCGTTAAAAAAAGGGACGAGGTGGTGCCGGTACTTTATAGAGGAGGTATAGTACCGAATATGATTCACTAGTATCGAGATACTGTACTAATACCGGTATACCGTACAACTCTAGTATCAACTGTAAATTGTATTTTTGGTTAGTGTTATTGAAAGTTGAACAATATCAGTACAGTAGTTGAACTCGTTCCTTATTTTTGCTTATTACAGACGATTGTCTGAGCAAAAACAAAGTCATCCATCCATCCATTTTCTACCGCTTGTCCCGTTCAGGATCGCGGTGGGTGCTGGAGCCTATCTCAGCTGCTTTCGGGCGGAAGGCGGGGTACACCCTGGACAAGTCGCCACCTCATCGCAGGGCCAACATAGATAGACATATAATATTCACACACTAGGGCCAATTTAGTGTTGCCAATCAACCTATCCCCAGGTGCATGTTTTTGGAGGTGAGAGGAAGCCGGAGTACCTCATCCTCACGGGGAGACCATGGAAACTCCACACAGGAAAGATCCCGAGCGCAGGATCGAACCCAGGACCTTCGTATTGTGAGGCAGACGCACTAACCCCTGTTCCACCGTGCTGCTCAAAAATACCTCCTTCGAGCCGGATTTGAACCAGCGACCTAAGGATGTCGGCATAATCCACTACAGTCCTCCGCTCTACCAACTGAGCTAAAACAAAGTAACTCGTACACAATAACTAAAACTAAAACTACTAATCATTCAAATGATTAGTGTCCTCAAAGTCCTCCTAAATCTAGGGATTTATGTTTGTAAACATTAACGAAAATGACTCCCCAAAAAATAATTAAAAACAATAAAAATATCGATCTAATCACTCTAGTATCAATCATGTAGTGATACAGTGTTAAGTCAATTTAAGATTACCCCAATTTAAGAATGTTTTGAGGGAATTGTTAAGCCATTAGTTGGTGCAGTTCTCAGAGAACCCTGTGAGATCCGCCCCATTCGCTAGTATTAGCTTATATTTGGAAATCAACACAACTTTGTTTTTCCAAGCACGGGAATGAAGAAATTGAGTGTTAAAGGCCTATTGAAACCCACTACTACCGACCACGCAGTCTGATAGTTTATACATCAATGTTGAAATCTTAACATTGCAACACATGCCAATACTAAAGTGCAATTTTAAATTCCGCGCAAAATATCCTGCTGAAAACGTCTCGGTATGATGACGTCTGCGCGTGACGTCACGGATTGTAGAGGACATTTTGGGACAGCATGGTGGCCAGCTTTTAAGTCGTCTGTTTTCATCGCAAAATTCCACAGTATTCTGGACATCTGTGTTGGTGAATCTTTTGCAATTTGTTCAATGAACAATGGAGACAGCAAAGAAGAAAGCTGTAGGTGGGAAGCGGTGTATTGCGGCAGGTGTTGTGCCGGATAACGCACCCCCGCCGTAGAATGCACCCCCTGACTGTTGTGCCGGATAACACAGCCGGTGTTTCATTGTTTACATTCCCGGAAGATGACAGTCAAGCTTTACCATTGGCCTGTGGAGAAAAGAGACTCTTACCAGGAGGACTTTGAGTTGGATACGCAAACACGGTACCGTGAGTACGCATGCAGCTGCGGCTTTCAAACATTTGATCGCTTGCCCGTACGTGCGTGCCGCTATGTGCATGTCACGTACGTAACTTTGGGGACTTTGGGGAAATATATGTGCTGTATGAACTTTGGGGAGGTGAACGGTACTTTGGGCTGTGGGATTGAGTGTGTTGTGCAGGTGTTTGAGTTGTATTGGCGGGTTATATGGACGGGAGGGGGGAGGTGTTTGTTATGTGGGATTCATTTGTGGCATATTAAATATAAGCCTGGTTGTGTTGTGGCTAATAGAGTATACAGGTAAAAGCCAGTAAATTAGAATATTTTGAAAAACTTGATTTATTTCAGTAATTGCATTCAAAAGGTGCAACTTGTACATTATATTTATTCATTGCACACAGACTGATGCATTCAAATGTTTATTTCATTTAATTTTGATGATTTGAAGTGGCAACAAATGAAAATCCAAAATTCCGTGTGTCACAAAATTAGAATATTACTTAAGGCTAATACAAAAAAGGGATTTTTAGAAATGTTGGCCAACTGAAAAGTATGAAAATGAAAAATATGAGCATGTACAATACTCAATACTTGGTTGGAGCTCCTTTTGCCTCAATTACTGCGTTAATGCGGCGTGGCATGGAGTCGATGAGTTTCTGGCACTGCTCAGGTGTTATGAGAGCCCAGGTTGCTCTGATAGTGGCCTTCAACTCTTCTGCGTATTTGGGTCTGGCATTCTGCATCTTCCTTTTCACAATACCCCACAGATTTTCTATGGGGCTAAGGTCAGGGGAGTTGGCGGGCCAATTTAGAACAGAAATACCATGGTCCGTAAACCAGGCACGGGTAGATTTTGCGCTGTGTGCAGGCGCCAAGTCCTGTTGGAACTTGAAATCTCCATCTCCATAGAGCAGGTCAGCAGCAGGAAGCATGAAGTGCTCTAAAACTTGCTGGTAGACGGCTGAGTTGACCCTGGATCTCAGGAAACAGAGTGGACCGACACCAGCAGATGACATGGCACCCCAAACCATCACTGATGGTGGAAACTTTACACTAGACTTCAGGCAACGTGGATCCTGTGCCTCTCCTGTCTTCCTCCAGACTCTGGGACCTCGATTTCCAAAGGAAATGCAAAATTTGCATGGTTGGGTGATGGTTTGGGGTGCCATGTCATCTGCTGGTGTCGGTCCACTCTGTTTCCTGAGATCCAGGGTCAACGCAGCCGTCTACCAGCAAGTTTTAGAACACTTCATGCTTCCTGCTGCTGACCTGCTCTATGGAGATGGAGATTTCAAGTTCCAACAGGACTTGGCGCCTGCACACAGCGCAAAATCTACCCGTGCCTGGTTTACGGACCATGGTATTTCTGTTCTAAATTGGCCCGCCAACTCCCCTGACCTTAGCCCCATAGAAAATCTGTGGGGTATTGTGAAAAGGAAGATGCAGAATGCCAGACCCAAAAACGCAGAAGAGTTGAAGGCCACTATCAGAGCAACCTGGGCTCTCATAACACCTGAGCAGTGCCAGAAACTCATTGACTCCATGCCACGCCGCATTAACGCAGTAATTGAGGCAAACGGAGCTCCAACCAAGTATTGAGTATTGTACATGCTCATATTTTTCATTTTCATACTTTTCAGTTGGCCAACATTTCTAAAAATCCCTTTTTTGTATTAGCCTTAAGTAATATTCTAATTTTGTGACACACGGAATTTTGGATTTTCATTTGTTGCCACTTCAAATCATCAAAATTAAATGAAATAAACATTTGAATGCATCAGTCTGTGTGCAATGAATAAATATAATGTACAAGTTACACCTTTTGAATGCAATTACTGAAATAAATCAAGTTTTTCAAAATATTCTAATTTACTGGCTTTTACCTGTATATATATG
Source organism: Nerophis lumbriciformis (assembly GCF_033978685.3). NCBI lineage: Eukaryota > Metazoa > Chordata > Actinopteri > Syngnathiformes > Syngnathidae > Nerophis > Nerophis lumbriciformis. The sequence continues at coordinate 22,912,002 of NC_084581.2, forward strand.
TCTTGTGTTTATTTACTGTTTTAGTCATTCCCAGCTGAATATCAGGTCCCACCCGCCTCTCACAGCATCTTCCCTATCTGAATCGCTCCCACTGCCCTCTAGTCCTTCACTCTCACTTTCCTCATCCTCAAATCTTTCATCCTCGCTCAAATTAATGGGGAAATCGTCACTTTCTCGGTCCGAATGGCTCTCGCTGCTGGTGGCCATGATTGTAAACAATGTGCAGATGTGAGGAGCTCCACAACCTGTGACGTCACGCAACTCGTCTGCTACTTCCGGTACAGGCAAGGCTTTTTTTATCAGCAACCAAAAGTTGCGAACTTTATCGTCGATGTTCTCTACTAAATCCTTTCAGCAAAAACATGGCAATATCGCGAAATGATCAAGTATGACACATAGAATGGACCTGCTATCCCCGTTTAAATAAGAGAATCGCATTTCAGTAGGCCTTTAATAACAGTTTACTGTAAACATTCCTGATCTGTTAAGATGATATCTTACTTGTGCATGTTTGATAGCATGCAGGCTATTTCCTGGTTCATAACGTTATCACGTAAGATGGCGAATAGGCTGCAGCACAAAGGCCTTTTAGCAGTTCCATAATGCCATTTACCAGAGGTGTGGACTCGAGTCACATGACTTGGACTCGAGTCAGACTCGAGTCATGAATTTGATGACTTTAGACTCGACTTGACAAAATGTAAAAAGACTTGCAACTCGACTTAGACTTTAACATCAATGACTTGTGACTTCACTTGGACTTGAGCCTTTTGAATTGACATGACTTGACATGACTTGCTACTTTCCCCAAAACCCAAAGATGAAAAAGTTATTCGGGAGCGCCCCGTATTTTTCATTGTGTACTTGTCTATCAGCGTTGCGTGTGTCAGCTGGTGTGCTCTCAGTACAACAGCCAATCAAATTAGATCTACTTTGTTTTCATCACACAGCATTCATCCAATCAAATTGCAGGACAACCAACGAAGAAGACATGTCCAAACCACACGCCAGTGAACAAAAAATGATACCTAAAATAATTTTGTTTGGGTATAAAAATTACGAGGTGGTCAACACAAAACGGTTTGCAGTATGCAACACATGCGGTTCGAAAATTACTGATGGAGAGGCAACAACTTCCAACTTCGTCCGGCATTTGAAGTTGCACAAAGAACGGTAAGTTTTGAATGTAAGATAACGTTTATTGGCTAAGTAACGTGACTTTTATTTGCTGTGTAGTTAAATCAGTGAGGCTGTAAACTCACTGCTAACGTTATAACGTTATTGCAAACACGGGAATCTGTTGCAGTTCACTACCTTATTCATACTTTTTGTTCAGTGATTTTTTTTAAGCAGGGTTACGTTAGTCAATATATCACACGTAACGTTAGACGGCGGTCAGCAGCACCGCGTATTTTAGCCACCTAAAAAAAGACAAAAATAGTAAAATAAAGGTTAGTTAAAATGTATACTATATTATGAATATGTGTACCGTTTTAGCTAGCTTTCTGACATACTGTTGGTTGTTTACCTCAGTGGTCCCCAACCACCGGGCCGCGGCCCGGTACTGGTCCGTGGATCGATTGGTATCGGGCCGCACAAGAAATAATTTTTTTCTTTTTTTCTTTTTTTAATTAAATCAACATAAAAAACACAAGATACACTTACAAGTAGTGCACCAACCCAAAACAACTCTCTCCCCCCTTTTGTTCTGGGCATTGAACATGAAGACTCTTCCTTCACTGTTCCGAGTGGCCATGAGAGTCTTGGCAGTGCCTGCCTCCAGTGCTCCAGTGGAGCGAGTTTTCAGCCATGGTGGCATCATACTACGCCCCCATCGTGCACAAATGACTGACAGACTCTTGGCTAATTTGGTCTTTTGCAAATGCAATGCAGCATAGGGCCCTGACATATAAAAAGTACAACTTTTTTGTTATGTTCACGTATATGTCATGTTTTTTCAATGTTAACACTTTTGTACAAATAAGTACATTTGCACTTTATTTTTCAATGTGTTTGTTCTGTAAAGGAATGAGTTAATGTTTAAAATGACTGGTTAATAGTGCTATTATAAAGTGCAATGTCAGCACAATTTTCTTTCCTGCAATTTAAAATGCACTTGTTTTAATAATGTTGAAAAGCATACACAATCTGTGTTAATATATTAGTCTGTGGTTAAAAGGACTTGAAAGGACTCGAAACTCAAAATGCAGGACTTAGGACTTGACTTGAGACTTTCCAGTCTTGACTTTGGACTTGACTCGGGGCTTGCCTGTCTTGACTCGGGACTTGACTCGGACTTGAGGGCAAAGACTTGAGACTTACTTGTGACTTGCAAAACAATGACTTGGTCCCACCTCTGCCATTTACACCCCAGTCTCTTAATCAATTTAACTGGACTTTTTCTCGAGACACTTGGCTCAAAAGACTCCCTTTGGTGTTTAAAAATAGCACAAACGGTCTTTAGGAATCAACCGGGGGAGGCGCTTTAATCTCATCGAACGGAGCCGAAGCCAGACGTTTAGCTCTGACGCGGTGCCCAATACAAGATTACGCCGGCCCGATATAGCCCCGCGCACCACCCCGTTTATTTTTATCCTCCATTAAGGCAGCAATATCCTTAAAGGCTGCCAAAATTATCCCGCCCAAAAACGCTGACTGGGAAATATGAAAGGTTCCAGGCGCTTCTAGTAAGCAGTCTGCTCGCATGGCGGAGCAATGTGACTGCTGCGCTGACGCTACAAGCACAGGGTGACCCTCTGCTCGGGCGGCGAGGTGAGACCCAATGAGTCATCTCTGGATCACCAGCCAAGTTGTGGAAAACAATAAAAGATTGTTGTTTGCATTCATCAGAATCACTACAGTTTAAACACACAAATACTGCAATTAGAAAGACTGGACTGTTCATTTTACGCAGGTGATAATTAGAGAGTAATAGTACAAAACATTACATCTTTAATCATAATGAGAAAGTTGTGGTCACGTTGTGTCATTGGTGGTTTTACGAGCAGAGGAGCATGTTCGGCAGCGCACAATCACAGAGTACCGTATTTTCCGCACTATAAGGCGCACCTAAAAACCACAAATTTTCTCAAAAGCTGACAGTGCGCCTTATAACCCGGTGCGCTTTATTACGATTCATTTTCATAAAGTTTCGATCTCGCAACTTCGATAAACAGCCGCCATCTTTTTTCCCGGTAGAACAGGAAGCGCTTCTTCTTCTACGCAAGCAACCGCCAAGGAAAGCACCCGCCCCCATAGAACAGGAAGCGCTTCTTCTTCTACTGTAAGCAACCACCCGCCCCCGGAAGAAGAAGAAAAAACGCGCGGATATCACCGTACGTTTCATTTCCTGTTTACATCTGTAAAGACCACAAAATGGCTCCTACTAAGCGACAAGGATCCGGTTCATAAAAAGACGCAATCTCTCCATCCGCACACGGATTACTACCGTATTTCACAGCAACTGATATTCCTGTGAACCGCACTGTGGAACGGGAGCACGTACGGTGAATATTCGCACCACAGGGAATGAGAAGTCATCCTTCACTGTGGTTCTAGCTTGCCATGCTAACTTCCACCCATGGTGATATTCAAAAGGAAGACCTTGCCAAAAGAGACCTTTCCAGCCGGCGTCATCATAAAAGCTAACTCGAAGGGATGGATGGATGAAGAAAAGATGAGCGAGTGGTTAAGGGAAGTTTACGCGAAGAGGCCGGGTGGCTTTTTTCACACAGCTCCGAAGGCGAACACACCTTCACTAAGACGGGCAGACAGCGCCGGACTACATACACCAACATTTGCCAGTGGATCGTAAATGCCTGGGCAGATATTTCGGTCACAACTGTGGTCCGAGCTTTCCGGAAGGCAGGATTCACAGAACTACTGGACAACAACAGCGACACTGACTCCGATGACTTCGACGAGACGGAACCGGCCATTTTGGATCCCACGCTTGCGCAACTTTTCAATTCGGACACCGAAGACGAAGAATTCGAAGGATTTACGAATGAAGAATAACTTCAGAAGGTGAGCGCTATGTTTATTTTGTGTGTTGTGACATTAACGTTCGAGCAACATTATGTTGCTATTGCTCTACACCATTTTGAATTTTACTATGTTTGTGATTGCACATTTGCGTACATTTTGGGACAGAGTTGTTAGAACGCTGGTTTTCAATATATTATTAAAGTTTGACTGAACTATCTGACTGTTTTTTTGACATTCCCTTTAGCGCAGCGTAGGCGCGGCTTATAATCCGGGGCGGCTTATTGGTGGACAAAGTTATGAAATATGTAATTCATTGAAGGTGCGGCTAATAATCCGGTGCGCCTTATAGTGCGGAAAATACGGTACTTACAAGCAGACACAGTGTGTAGACGGAAAAGGGAGAACGGACGCATTTTGGTTTAAAAAACTAAAGATAAAGGTGAAGTTATAACACTGAAACGCCCTCAGGAAGAGGTGCTTTAAGACATGGCTAGCTAGCTAGCGGTTTTAGCTACTTCTAAATCACTAATCCTCGCCTCGATGGCGACAAATAAAGTACGTTTCTTACAAGTATCATCCCTGCAGGACGAGGAATATCTCAACATGCTTCACTACACACTGTAGCTCACCGGCATCACAATGTAAACAAACGCCATTAGTGGATCTACACCTAACATCCGCTGTAATGATACCAAGTACAGGAGTGTATCTAATCGATACTACTTTGATTACATCAATATTTTTTGGCATCACAGCATCTGCTTTCATTTTCTAAAAACTTAGATTATATTTATAAACTCAGGAAATATGTCCCTGGACACATGAGGACTTTGAATATGACCAATGTATGATCCTGTGACTACTTGGTATCAGATTGATACCCAAATTTGTGGTATCATCCAAAACTAATGTAAAGTATCAAACAACAGAAGAATAAGTGATTATTACATTTTAACAGAAGTGTAGATAGAACATGTTAAAAGAGAAAGTAAGCAGATATTATCAGTAAATGATCAAGTAGATTAATTATTAATTTTCTACCACTTGTTCTTAATAATTTTGACAAAATAATAGAATGATAAATGACACAATATGTTACTGCATATGTCAGCAGACTAAATTAGGAGCCTTTGTTTGTTTACTTACTACTAAAAGACAAGTTGTCTTGTATGTTCACTATTTTATTTAAGGACAAACTTGCAATAAGAAACATATGTTTAGTGCACCATACCATTTTTTGTTAAAATAAAACCAATAATGCACTTTTTTGTGGTCCTTTTTGTTTAGAAAAGTATCAAAAAGTATTGAAATACATTTAGGTATCGGGACAACACTAGTGTGATACCATACCGGCCCCCAAACATTTTTGCAGCAAATTCCTAAATGCTCTTGTTGTGTAGAGCAGTGATTTTCAACCACTGTGCCGCGGCACACTAGTGCCGTGATATATTGCCTGGTGTGCCGTGGGAAATTATGCAACTTCACGTAATTGGTCCAAAAAATATTTTTTGCAAATCAATAATCATAATAATGTGCCGTTGTCTAGTGCCTGTGCTGTGTAGAGTTTGGCAGGGTAACCATGTAGTACTCCATATCAGTAGGTGGCAGCAGGTAGTTCATTGCTTTGTAGAAGTCGGAACGCGTCGAGGATGGTTTGTCGTGATCCCAATAGGCAGAGCACAGCGGGGGACAGTGTGCAGGTAAAAAGGTATGTAACGCTTAAACCAAAAATCAACAAAAGGCAAGTCCCGCTAGGAAAAGGCACTGAAGCATAGGGATGGCTATGTAAAACAAAAGTAAAACTGAACTGGCTACAAAGTCAACAAAAACGGAATGCTGGACGACAGCAAAAACTTACAGCGTGTGGAGCAAAGACGGCGTCCACAAAGCACATCCCGTACATGATCTGACAATCAACAATGTCCCCTCAAAGAAGGATAGTGTACGCACAACTTAAATAGTCTTGATTGCGAAAACAAAGCAGGGGCGGGCAATAGCGTTCAAAGGAAGGCGTGAAGCTGCTACAGGAGAACACAAGAAAACAGGAAGGGTCTCCAAAATAACAGCGCTAGACAGGAACTAAAGCACTACATACAGGAAACAACAACAAACTCAAAATAAGGCACGGCAACCCGGTGGAGTTTAATTTTTTAACCTTTTCTGCTGGTGGTGTGCTTCCGTGTTTTGTTTATGAAAAAAATATGCCTTGGCTCAAAAAAGGTTGAAAAACACTGGTGTAGAGGAACTTGGACCACAACACATTGGCAGATCCTTGCATTGATGGATGGATGGATAGACACTTACATCATGTGTTGCCTTCATTATAAAACTTAAATACGGCTTTTCATTTTTTGCGGCTCCAGACAGATTTGTTTTTGTATTTTTGGTCCAATATGGCTCTTTCAATGTTTTGGGCTGCCGACCCCTGTGTTAAACCACCAATGGTAACTAACATAAGCTAGCTGGTGGTGTTTTTCTTATATTTTTTGCTTTGAAGAATGTTACTGGGAGGAAGTTGCAAACAGCCCCTTTAACTAGTTAAATTACTTTTAACTAACTTCAAACAGTATTTTGTCCACTAGAACATAGTAAAAGAATGATGAAGAAATATTACCATGTACCGTATTTTCCGGACCATAGGGCACACCGGATTATAAGGCGCCCTGCCGATGAATGGTCAATTTTCGATCTTTTTTCATACAAAAGGCGCACCGGGTTATAAGGCGCATTAAAGGAGTCATATTTATTTAAATTTTTTGTCATAAAAAAAAAACAATCATGTGTGCTTACGGACTGTATCCCTGCAGACTGTATTGATATATATTGACATATAACGTAGGTGTTGTGTTTAGACTAAAGGGGAGGTGACGGCAAACAGACACCAGGGGGCAGTATATACAATTATTTATTATATATATATATATATAGTCAACATATATATATATATATATATATATATATATATATATATATATAAATAATAATAATTGTATATACTGCCCCCTGGTGTCTGTTTGCCGTCACCTCCCCTTTAGTCTAAACACAACAGTAAGTTCCGGCCAAAATTATTAAAGGACCTGACGGCACAGTTCCTTAGCCCCTCCCCAGTGACTTTAGTTCCGCCCCTGTGAATTTTTTTTTTTTCTGCCTCTTGCCCCATTCACCATGTCTTTTTCTTTTTTTCGCTCCACACCGGAGGAGTTGTCTTGTCCTGCCAAACTGTCGTGGAAAGGCATGTTTAGCAGTGATGTGAGCAAGGAGGAATTTTCTCGCCGCCTGGACACCCTCTTTCCACCCTCAGTGTCTGTTCCTCAGTCTACTGGAAGCGTCTGGAATCCGCCTTTGGAGGGGGGGAATGGTACCGACAGCCGTGCTGGTGAGGTAGCACAGCTGCGGCCAGCAAGACCGCTACCATCGATCTTTCAGTTTGCCTGGCCGCACCCACCAACCACGCTACCAGCACTTGTCCCCGAGCTAGCGTCCGAGCTAGCACTTGTCCCCGAGCTAGCGTCCGAGCTAGCACCTGTCCCTCGGCTAGCGTCCGAAATAGCACCCGTCCCTTGGCTAGCGTCCGAGCTAGCACCCGTCCCTCGGCTAGCGTCCGAGCTAGCACCTGTCCCTCGGCTAGCGTCCGAGCTAGCACCTGTCCCTCGGCTAGCGTCCGAGCTAGCACCTGTCCCTCGGCTAGCGTCCGAGCTAGCACCTGTCCCTCGGCTAGCGTCCGAGCTAGCACCTGTCCCTCGGCTAGCGTCCGAGCTAGCACCAGCCCCTCGGCTAGCGTCCGAGCTAGCACCAGCCCCTCGGCTAGCGTCCGAGCTAGCACCAGCCCCTCGGCTAGCGTCCGAGCTAGCACCAGCCCCTCGGCTAGCGTCCGAGCTAGCACCAGCCCCTCGGCTAGCGTCCGAGCTAGCACCAGCCCCTCGGCTAGCGTCCGAGCTAGCACCAGCCCCTCGGCTAGCGTCCGAGCTAGCACCAGCCCCTCGGCTAGCCTCCGAACTAGCACCAGCCCCTCGGCTAGCCTCCGAGCTAGCACCAACCCCTCGGCTAGTCTCCGAGCTAGCACCAGTCCCCAGGCTGGCCCCCACGTCTCCACCAGCTCCCAGGCTGGCCCCCACGTCTCCACCAGCTCCCAGGCTGGCCCCCACGTCTCCACCAGCTCCCAGGCTGGCCCCCACGTGTCCACCAGCTCCCAGGCTGGCCCCCACGTCTCCACCAGCTCCCAGGCTGGCCTCGACCTCAGCACCTCGGCCTGCTCCGCCGACTCCAGCACCTCGGCCTGCTCCGCCGACTCCAGCACCTCGGCCTGCTCCGCCGACTCCAGCACCTCGGCCTGCTCCGCCGACTCCAGCACCTCGGCCTGCTCCGCCGACTTCAGCACCTCGGCCAGCTCCTCAGCTACCCTCCTCGTCTCCGGCTTTGACGTCCGCTGCTTCCACGCCTTTGACGTCTGCCGCTTCCACGGCGCCGATGGCGTCTGCCGCTTCCACGGCGCCGATGACGTCTTCCTCCACGCCGCCGCCGATGTCAGATCCCGTTTCCGGCGAGACGCACCATGGCGCCAATCACGTCCGCCTTCCCGACGGCCAAGATGGTGGCCGTCCCTTGGTCGCCCGCCTCGCCGGCTTCAGCGGCGTTCTTCTCGCCGCCGCCATCAGACTCGTCCTCGGTGGATTCGGGGACACTGGGGCCGCCGACCCACCACCAGTTCTCCCCTCCACCCTCCCTTGTTTCGTGAGTATGTTGGACATCTGGAATCTGTCCATAGGGGGGGGATACTGTTACGGCTCAGGCTCCTGCCAACGCCGCTCATCCGTCTGTGCGCACCTCGGGACACGCCCACGGGTGCGCACATCCAGGGACGCGCCGTGCGCGTCCCCGCCCTGCAGCAGCCACCAGCTGCATTCACTCACCGGCAATCTACACTCCTGGGTCTGATGAGGGCAGGCTCAATAAAGGACCAGTGGACCCAAGGATCGGGGCGGGAACTTAGCTTTCTCATGGTGTACCGTAAGCAACAAGCTTTATGCTATATTCGTGTTTCCTCTCCGTGCCTTGATTTGTCCTTTGTCTTCTCCCGTGTCCCCGCAGTACCCTCCGTCGCCTGGAAAGTGAGCTGTGCGTCTAATTTTTTGTGCGTCTCATTTTTCCCCTGGATCTCCCTCTGGACTCTGACTGCTTCCTTCGTTCCTCGACCTCTTGCTCACCCCTGGATTCCGACGCCTCTCTCTGGCCCCGGATAACCTGCCTGCCCCATGGACTTCCTCGTATCTCGTTCAACACGTTGGTAACACTCACTTCAGTTAACTACACACATAGTCTTACACCACACACACTCTTGTATTTTAGTCACACACTCCATATCTATAGTTTAGTTGTATTGTTTATTATTATTATATATATTTATTATTTATAATAAATAAATTGTACATACTGCCCCCTGGTGTCTGTTTGCCGTCACCTCCCCTTAGTCCAACCATAACAGTAGGAACCAGAATATTAATGACAGAAAGAAACAACCCTTTTGTGTGAATGAGTGTGAATGAGTGTAAATGGGGGAGGGAAGGTTTTTGGGTTGGTGCACTAATTGTAAGTGTATCTTGTGTTTTTTATGTTGATTTAAAAAAAAAAAAAAAAAAAACATTATTTAAAAACATTTTTTTTTTTATTCTTGTGTGGCCCGGTACCAATCGATCCACGGACCGGTACCGTTGGGGACCACTGGTCTACATAACATGTAATGGTGGTTTTTTGGTCAAAATGTTGCATAGATTATGTTTTACAGATCATCTTCAAGCCGCTTTCTGACAGTCGCTTCAGGATGCGCCGTTTTGTGGGCGGTCTTATTTACGTGGCTCACCTTCGACAGCGTCTTCTCCCCGACATCTTTGTTGTAGCGGTGTAGCGTGCAAGGACGGGAGTGGAAGAAGTGTCAAAAGATGGAGCTAACTGTTTTAATAACATTCAGACTTTATTTCAATCAACAACGGAGCAGCATCTCCTCATCCGGAAACAACAACAACGCCGGAACTCTAATAGCCAAAGTTCCTTGGGTGAATAATGTAAACTCACTACACCGGTATGTTTTAGCGCTTTCCTGGCGAGTTTACAGACAGATATAAGTAAGAACTTTACACTACTTTATATTAGAAATGGCAACAGCGGAGGATGAATGTCCCATAACAAGAAGATAGAGAAAAAGAAGAAGCTTATCAACTACGGTGTCTGCACGAACTACCTAGGCGGACCCGCGCAATTTTTCAGGACTTATGCAGATCCCAAATACAGAACAGCAGGTTACAGACGGTAAGAAAAGTTGCTTTTGCGTAATATTGCGAAACAAAACGGCAGATAATATGTCTTATCTTATACACACACCATAATAATACTCGTATGTTGAAGCACAGTACAATCCCTCAAGCGGTGCGGCTTCATAGCTTACCAAAGTCGTACTAAAACATTTTGATGGATTTTTGAGCGCCGTGTGTAATGTTCTATATTTTCAAAGGAACATATAAAATGTTAGTGTTGTTCACTGCAGTCTACACGTATCTCTTATGTGTGACTGCCATCTACTGGTCACATTTATCATTTCACCATGTACCAAATAAAATAGCTTTAAGGTTGGGAAGAACAACCAAAATAATTCCGCACATTAGGTGCACCGGGTTATAAGGTGCCTTATAGTCCGAAAAATACGGTAAGTAGCATTTATTCACAAGATGTTTAGTAAAATCTAAGGTCTAAAAAAATCCAACCCTCTTCCTCTACTTCGCACTGTTCCATTTTTAAAACATCTTCTTAATACCATCTGAAGTTCTCATCGGATGCTCGCTGCATCATTGCAAGGCCCTCCTGATGACGGAGTCACCTCGTGTGTTATTGCCGAATCGATACCTTCATCTCGGATTCCTTCCACTGAGGCGGCTAGCGCGGCGTCAGCGTCTCGTGACGTGCACGTAGCGTAGCCCGCCCAACAAAAAACGCCATCAACACGTAGACAATTGCTTTTGACTTATTGGAATCCACCAATAAACACTGAGTCCTACGAACGAGAACATGTAAGATAATAAATATCTTGTGAGAAAGTTGTGTTAAAATTCTGAGAGAAGACAAAAGTACCTCGTGTGGATTCTCTTCCTGGAGCTGCTGCCTCGCTGCGCCCACGGGCTACTAGCAACTCTTCAATGGCCGCCTTCACTCCGAGGAACTGGAATACAAAACTTTTCATTTCACTCCGCTTAGGAAGCGCTTGATCGAGAAAAACGACGCTCTTATCCCGCCCCGATATTGTGATAAAAAGGCACTTTTTTTAAAGCGTATATTAGCGCCTCGTAGGGCATCCTGGGAAACGACGCGGTTCTCCTTAGCTGCTAGCAATGACACGCTAGTTCAGAGCATCCCTTAATAGAAAGATAGGATGTGAGTCACTTCACATGAAGACGTTACGCGGCTCAGTTTCGCTCAAAGTTGCCTTTTCCCTAGAAAAAAGTCTTGTGAGAAAAAAAAACGGTTGTTTTATATCATCAATCAATCAATCAATGTTTATTCATATAGCCCTAAATCACAAGTGTCTCAAAGGGCTGCACAAGCCACAACGATATCCTCGGTTCAGAGCCCACATAAGGGCAAGGAAAAACTCACAACCCAGTGGGATGTCAATATGAATGACTATGAGAAACCTTCGAGAAGACCGCAGATATGGGTGACAACCCCCCCTCTAGGGGAGACCGGATGCAATGGACGTCGAGTGGGTCTAGCATAATATTGTGAAAGTCCAGTCCATAGTGGATCTAACATAATAGTGAGAGTCCAGTCCATAGTGGGGCCAGCAGGAGACCATCCCGAGCGGAGACGGGTCAGCAGCGCAGAGACGTCCCCAACCGATGCACAGGCCAGCGGTCCACCCCGAGTCCCGACTCTGGACAGCCAGCACTCCATCCATGCGGCTATATCAGTGTTTCTTAACCATAGTGCCCCCAAAGCTGTGGTCCGTATGGGCTTTATAGTCCGTATAGTACTCGGTTGTAATACACATCTCCACCACTTGTGGCAGTAATGACAGTAATGACTGATTGATTGATTGATTGATTGAGACTTTTATTAGTAGGTTGCACAGTGAAGTACATATTCCGTACAATTGACCACTAAATGGTAACACCCGAATAAGTTCTTCAACTTGTTTAAGTCCGGGTCCACTTCAATTGATTCATGATACAGATATATACTATCATATATACTATCATCATAATACAGTCATCACACAAGATAATCATCACAGTATATACATTGAATTATTTACATTATTTACAATCTGGGGTGTGGAGGGGGGGTTAGGTTTGGTTGTTATCATCAGTCATCAACAATTGAGAACGGAGAAATGGACATTGAAACAGTGTAGGTCTGACTTGGTAGGATATGTACAGCAAGTAGTGGACATAGAGAGAGAGATCAGAAGGCATAAGAAAAGGTATCTACATTTGATTGTTTACATTTGATTCTTAACAATCCGGGGAGGCGGGATGTGGAAGGGGGAGGGTGTTAGTTTAGGGTTGAAGTTGCCTGGAGGTGTACTTTTATTGCGGTTTTGAAGGAGGATAGAGACGCCCTTTCTTTTATACCTGTTGGGAGCGCATTCCACATTGATGTGGCATAGAAAGAGAATGAGTTAAGACCTTTGTTAGATCAGAATCTGGGTTTAACGTGGTTAGTGGAGCTCCCCCTGGTGTTGTGGTTATGGCGGTCATTTACGTTAATGTCAAACAAAAACTAAAAGCTAAATACATTGAGAAGTTCATTAAGCTCAAAATTATGACTGAAGTGGTGAAGTTGTATTTTCATTTGCACTTTAATTGTATTGGCAGTTTAGATGAACAACATATTTATTATTACAAAATCCAAAACCAGTGAATTTGGCATCAGGATTCAGGATTCAGGATGCTTTATTATTGTCCATTCTTTAACATGTACAAGACACATAAGAACTGAAATTACATTTTCGGCACAGTCCCACTAAGAGCAGACATACGTTACAGGGGGACAAAACGGGACCGCCAACAGATCAGTCACTTACGGCGCTGCTTAAAAAAGGTGGGAAAAAGGTGATATTGGGAAAGGGGGGAAGAGTAAAAAATATCAGTCAAAGGCTGGACCCTGGGGAGGGGGTCCAGACTGAGTCCAAGGGAAAAAAACTCATTTAGCATAGCCCAACCGATGCACAGGCGAGCGGTCCACCCCGGGTCCCGACTCTGGACAGCCAGCACTTCATCCATTGGTTTATGAATATCTCCACAATGCCTCCACGGTTTGAATTCAAATGTTCGGGACTTATGCAGATCCCAAATACACATAATTAGGTACCAATAGGTAAGAAAAGTTAGTTATGCATACAACTTAAAATTTAATTTCTCAACAAGCCAATATCAGTTCAAACACTATAGTGTGTTAATATGGATTACGTTGTAATGTGTCAGCCTTGCTAAAACGAACACAGAAGCTTCGCTACACATCTTAAAAGATGTTTGTCAGTCAGCTACAGACATGGGAGCTGTAAGTTTGATCATTTAGGTTTTTTTTCCCCAGTAAATAGCCTAATCTAGCATGATGTTGCTGTTAAAATGTGATTGTAACATTAGCATTGTAGCTCACAAAACCACGCTACTGTTGCTAATGTTTTTGTCCTCCTGTCCCACTCTTTAATGTTACATTGCTGTATGTGCTATATGACATCTATTATGCTGGTCAAGTGCACAGTTACAGTGTATACTGTAGGGTTGTACGGTATACCGGTGCTGGTATAGTATCGCGGTACTAATGAATCAAAAACGGTACTATACTCTGTTTGAAAAGTACTGGTTCCCGGGTATGACGGCGCGTCACGTCATGACAAGCAGAGGAGCATGTTCGGCAGCGCACAATCACGGAGTACTTACAAGCAGACACAGTGTGTAGAGAGAAAAGGGAGAACGGACGCATTGTGGTCAAAAAACTAAAGATAAAGGTGAAGTTATAACACTGAAACACCCTCAGGAAGAGGTGCTTTAAGACATGGCTAGCTAGCTCGCGGTGAACGTCCATTTGCAGTCGGCAGTGTTTTAGCTTCTTCTAAATCACCAATCCTCACCTCCATGGCGACAAATAAAGTATTTTTCTTACAAGTGTCATCCCTGCAGGACGAGGAATAGCTAAACATGTTTCACTACACACCGTAGGAAGATACAATAGCTCATTGCTAACAGCAAGCTAGTACCCTGAATGTAAACAAACGCCATGGGTGGATCTACACCTGACATCCACTGTAATGATACCAAGTACATTAGCGTATCTAGTCGATACTACTATGTTATCGTCACAAAACCTTTTTTGCTTTAAAAAAAAATGTATATTATGTTTATAAACTCAGGAAATATGTCCCTGGACCCATGAGGACTTTGAATATGACCAATGTATGATCCTGTGACTACTTAGTATCGGATCGATACCTACATTTGTGGTATCATCCAAAACTAATGTAAAGCATCCAAACAACAGAAGAATAAGTGATTATTACATGTCAACAGAAGTGTTGATAGAACATGTTGATACTGAAAGTAAGCAGATATTAACAGCATATGAACAATTGAATTAATAATCCATTTTTACAGCTTGTCCCTCATAATTTTGACAAAATAGAACTATTAATGACACAATATGTTACTGCATATATCAGCAGACTAAATTAGGAGCCTTTGTTTGTTTACTTACTAATAAAAGACAAGTTGTCTTGTATGTTCACTATTTTATTTAAGGACAAACTTGCAATAAGAAACATATGTTTAATGTACCATAAGATTTTTTGTTAAGATAAAGCCAATAATGCCATTTTTTGTGGTCCCCATTATTTAGAAAAGTACCGAAAATCCTTTTTGGTACTGATACTAAAATATTGGTATCGGGACAAGTATACAAGGACTAGTATACTGTATGGTTAAAGTGCACAATAGCGCTTATTAGAGGCGTGGACAAACAGCTCATCTCATTAGCATTAAAGCTACACACACATATACACATTACATATTCCAATTAGGGATGACTCAAAACTTTTTAACCTTCTAAATTCCAGCATCAATGCTGGATAATGGTCAACAGATATTCAACACTATAACATTTTTGAAAAATACTACATTAGATATCTTTAACTTGTTGAATGTGTTTTGATTTGTGCATTATCCCCCCCTACAGGACTGGAGTAGAATAATCATAAAATAATTAGTAAAATTGTATCAATGGTATGCACCCCCCGATATCCGAGAGTGCTTCATTAGCATATTGCTCTTTGGAATAACAGCAATGAATGAGTTCTGTAAGTAGAAACACTTTGTCGGAATATCTCAAAGAGGCAAACAGCTTCATTCAATCAAGACTTTCAAGACCATGAGGGAGACGGCTAATGGTGTTAAAAAAGTTAGGGTGGAAAAAAATAAAATAAAACATCAGCTTGAGGAAGTTCTCAGTACCTGGGAAAGAAATATGTTCCTGGAGGCTTTCCTGTACTGTATGATAGTAAAAGCCTCGCTCTTCTGGGCCTTGTTGCTTCTCTGTGAGCTCAAATGCTGGATTTTAGTGTGCGCTCCTCCCATGAGGGCAAAAGCTTTGCAGAAGTTAGAGGAGGGTTATATCAAGTTCAGTGCCAATGCTTTTATGAGCAACTTTTTCATAAAAAGACAAATATATAATAGGGTTCCAAATGTTCTTCCCGCACGTATTTGGGATGGAAGTGGATTTGAGGGGGGGGAATAACAAATATACATGTTAAATGTGTGGGGAATCCTATGGGCATTCTCCCATAGAAATCCTTTTTTATCACAATCCAAAGTGCACAAAGTCTTAGGACAAACACAGTCAGTTATACAAAACCCCAAACCAGTGAAGTTGGCACGTTGTGTAAATGGTAAATAAAAACAGAATACAATGATTTGCAAATCCTTTTCAACCTATATTCAATTGAATAGACTGCAAAGACAAGATACATAATGTTCGAACTGGTAAATTTTGTTATTTCTTGCAAATATTAGCTCATTTGGAATTTGATGCCTGCAACATGTTTCAAAAAAGCTGGCACAAGTGGCAAAAAAAGACTGAGAAAGTTGAGGAGTGCTCGTCAAACACTTATTTGGAAAATCCCACAGGTGAACAGGCTCATTGGGAACAGGTGGGTGCCCTGATTGGGTATAAAAGCAGCTTGCATGAAATGCTCAGTCATTCACAAACAAGGATGGGGCGAGGGCCACCACTTTGTGAACAAATGCGTGAGGAATTTCCCTTGTGGATCATTAAAGTTGTCTAAGTCTAAGTCTAAGTGAAATTGTTTAAGAACAACATTTATGAACGAGCTATTGCAAGGAATTTAGGGATTTCACCATCTATGGTCCATAATATCATCAAAAGGTTCACAAAATCTGGAGAAATCACTGCACGTAAGCAGCAAGGCTGAAAACCAACATTGATTGCCCGTGACCTTCGATCCCTCAAGCGGTACTTCATCAAAAAAACCAACATCAGTGTGTAAAGGATATCACCACCTGAGCTCAGGAACACTTCAGAAAACCACTGTCAGTCACTACAGTTAGTCGCTACATCTGTAAGTGCAAGTTAAAACTCTACTATGCAAAGCGAAAGCCATTCATCAACAACACCCAGAAACGCCGCCAGCTTCGCTAGGTCTGAGCTCATCTAAGATGGACTGACACAAAGTGGAATAGTGTTCTGTGGTCTATTGAGTCCACATTTCAAATTGTCTTTGGAAACTGTGGACGTCGTGTCTTCCTGACCAAAGAGGAAAAGAACCATCCGGATTGTTATAGGCGCAAAGTTCAAAAGCCAGCATCTGTGATGGTATGGGGGTGTATTAGTGCCCAAGACATGGGTAACTTACACATCTGTGAAGGCACCATTAATGCTTAAAGGTACATACAGGTTTTAGAGCAACATATGTTGCCATCCAAGCAACGTTATCATGGACGCCCCTGCTTATTTCATCAAGACAATGCCAAGCCACGTGTTACAACAGTATGGCTTCATAGTGCGGGTACTAGACTGGCCTGCCTGTAGTCCAGACCTGTCTCCCATTGAAAATGTGTGGCACATTACTGAGTGTTGTAAAAAGGAAAGGCCATGTAGCACAGTGTAAAAATGGCCCTGTGACAACTTTTTTGCAATGTGTTGCTGCCATTAAATTCTAAGTTAATGATTATTTGCCAAAAATAATAACGTTTTTGTTTTATTTAGAACATTAAATATCTTGTCTTAGCAGTCTATTCAAGTTGAAAAAGATTTGCAAATCATTGTATTCTGTTTTTATTTACGAATCACACAACTTCACTGGTTTTGGGTTTTGTAATATGTTCAAATGGAAATACACTTTTACCTTTTATGATAAAATCATAATGTGAAAGTGCAAATGTTTTTTGATTTTTAACAATATAAAAATGCTACACAGGTGTAAAAAGACTGCAAAAGATTGAAGACAAAAACACTCTACTTTTAGCTTTGAAGTGCCTGTGTCACAAGTTTGAAAATAAGTTAATTACTCTAGAACTATTGAAAAGAACAACACTTCAAAGTGCCCCACAAGTGTAAAAATAAGTTAACCAGAGTAAAAACAACAACAATATAACTTCAAAATACCCCACAATTGTAAAAATCAGTTAACCAAAGTACAAAAAAACAACAACAGTCAATGTGTCCATGCACTAAATTAGTCCGATTTCTCTGATAGTTAGGCTCTAAACAAATTTCCGACAGCCCATGGAAACACCTTAATCCCATCGTGTTCGGTTTTTGAAAAGTCGGACTAACACACCTGGATTATGCGATTGGAAACCAGATCTCTCAAGGAGCACATACCATTAAATAAAAACATTGCAACAATTGTAATGAAGAGCATACTTTTTATTTTCTTCACAGATCAAAAGAACAGAACATTTTGAAGTGCGTCAATTTACTTAAGAAGGTAGCAAGGAAAAGTAAAATGCCGGCTTAATTTGGACTCCCGAATGAAATACGAACGAGATGAAAGATAAAGAAGCAGATACTGTATATCAAAGGCGAAAAATAAAGCTTACACAAACCTCTTCACACTGCATTTGTGCACTCCAAACTGATTAACAATAACTTTGTATTCCACACGACTGGCAAGATAGTCCAGAACATAGTGGGAGTGGCTGGTAAGGAAGGCCAGTAACGTGGTGGGAGTGGAGCTAGACTCTCTGGCGGAGAGGAGAAGTCTCTGCCAACAAAGCAAAGCTCCTAGCCATTATGGACAACACCTCCCACCCACTACACTCGGACCTGGCGGAGAGAATGAGCACGTTCAGTGGAAGCCTCAGACTCCCAAAATGCAACACGGAACGTCACAGGAGGTCCTTCATACCGACAGCCATCAGACTGTATAATGCATATGTTCCTTTTCGACTGTACTTAAACGTATAATAGACTGTATTTATATTATTCACATGTGAATAATGCTGTATAATAGACTGTATTTATATTATTCACATGTGAATAATGCTGTATAATAGACTGTATTTATATTATTGACATGTGAATAATGCTATATAATAGACTGTATTTATATTATTCACATGTGAATAATGCTGTATAATAGACTGTATTTATATTATTCACATGTGAATAATGATGTATAATAGACTGTATTTATATTATTCACATGTGAATAATGCTGTATAATAGACTGTATTTATATTATTCACATGTGAATAATGCTGTATAATAGACTGTATTTATATTATTGACATGTGAATAATGCTATATAATAGACTGTATTTATATTATTCACATGTGAATAATGCTGTATAATAGACTGTATTTATATTATTCACATGTGAATAATGCTGTACAATAGACTGTATTTAGATTATTCACATGTGAATAATGATGTATAATAGACTGTATTTATATTATTCACATGTGAATAATGCTGTATAATAGACTGTATTTATATTATTCACATGTGAATAATGCTGTATAATAGACTGTATTTATATTATTGACATGTGAATAATGCTATATAATAGACTGTATTTATATTATTCACATGTGAATAATGCTGTATAATAGACTGTATTTAGATTATTCACATGTGAATAATGATGTATAATAGACTGTATTTATATTATTCACATGTGAATAATGCTGTATAATAGACTGTATTTAGATTATTCACATGTGAATAATGATGTATAATAGACTGTATTTATATTATTCACATGTGAATAATGCTATATAATAGACTGTATTTATATTATTCACATGTGAATAATGATGTATAATAGACTGTATTTATATTATTCACATGTGAATAATGATGTATAATAGACTGTATTCATATTATTGACATGTGAATAATGCTGTATAATAGACTGTATTTATATTATTCACATGTAAAAAATACCTAAGAGTTTATTGTCTATTGTGAGCAAACTGTAGTGCTGAATTTCCCCCAGGGATCAATAAAGTAATTTCTATTCTATTCAATAGCAAACTTCATCTGGAACAGTATCAATCGGGGCATGAACCATGTGAATAATGCTATATAATAGACTGTATTTATATTATTCACATGTGAATAATGCTGTATAATAGACTGTATTTATATTATTCACATGTGAATAATGCTGTATAATAGACTGTATTTATATTATTGACATGTGAATAATGCTATATAATAGACTGTATTTATATTATTCACATGTGAATAATGCTGTATAATAGACTGTATTTAGATTATTCACATGTGAATAATGATGTATAATAGACTGTATTTATATTATTCACATGTGAATAATGCTGTATAATAGACTGCATTTATATTATTCACATGTGAATAATGCTGTATAATAGACTGTATTTATATTATTGACATGTGAATAATGCTATATAATAGACTGTATTTATATTATTCACATGTGAATAATGCTGTATAATAGACTGTATTTATATTATTCACATGTGAATAATGCTGTATAATAGACTGTATTTATATTATTGACATGTGAATAATGCTGTATAATAGACTGTATTTATATTATTGACATGTGAATAATGCTATATAATAGACTGTATTTATATTATTCACATGTGAATAATGCTGTATAATAGACTGTATTTAGATTATTCACATGTGAATAATGATGTATAATAGACTGTATTTATATTATTCACATGTGAATAATGCTGTATAATAGACTGTATTTATATTATTCACATGTGAATAATGCTGTATAATAGACTGTATTTATATTATTCACATGTGAATAATGCTGTATAATAGACTGTATTTATATTATTGACATGTGAATAATGCTATATAATAGACTGTATTTATATTATTCACATGTGAATAATGCTGTATAATAGACTGTATTTAGATTATTCACATGTGAATAATGATGTATAATAGACTGTATTTATATTATTCACATGTGAATAATGCTGTATAATAGACTGTATTTATATTATTCACATGTGAATAATGCTGTATAATAGACTGTATTTATATTATTGACATGTGAATAATGCTATATAATAGACTGTATTTATATTATTCACATGTGAATAATGCTGTATAATAGACTGTATTTAGATTATTCACATGTGAATAATGATGTATAATAGACTGTATTTATATTATTCACATGTGAATAATGATGTATAATAGACTGTATTCATATTATTCACATGTGAATAATGCTGTATAATAGACTGTATTTATATTATTCACATGTAAAAAATACCTAAGAGTTTATTGTCTATTGTGAGCAAACTGTAGTGCTGAATTTCCCCCAGGGATCAATAAAGTAATTTCTATTCTATTCAATAGCAAACTTCATCTGGAACAGTATCAATCGGGGCATGAACCATGTGAATAATGCTATATAATAGACTGTATTTATATTATTCACATGTGAATAATGCTGTATAATAGACTGTATTTATATTATTCACATGTGAATAATGCTGTATAATAGACTGTATTTATATTATTGACATGTGAATAATGCTATATAATAGACTGTATTTATATTATTGACATGTGAATAATGCTGTATAATAGACTGTATTTATATTATTCACATGTAAAAAATACCTAAGAGTTTATTGTCTATTGTGAGCAAACTGTAGTGCTGAATTTCCCCCAGGGATCAATAAAGTAATTTCTATTCTATTCAATAGCAAACTTCATCTGGAACAGTATCAATCGGGGCATGAACCATCTTTTCCTTCGGATTTAAAACTCCTTCCATCAATCCACAGAGTGTTTTCAATGAACTCCAAGACATTAAAAAGTTTTATTACCCTGATTCTTCGCCTGAAAATTCCTTCGAAAAACCTCTGCCGCCAGTTTTGTCTTTGCTTCGGACCTGCATCCGCCCAATACATTCTTGGTAGTAGCGTAGTAGCCCGGGAATCATTTTTGGTGATTTAACCCCCAATTCCAACCCTTGATGCTGAGTGCCAAGCAGGGAGGTAATGGGTCCCATTTTTATAGTCTTTGGTAGGACTCGGCCGGGGTTTGAACTCACAACCTACCGATCTCAGGGCGGACACTTTAACCACTAGGCCACTGAGTAGGTCAACATTTGAAAATGACTAACTACTAGTAACGAGTAATCGCATTACTTTTACGTAGATCACAACACCGTTACCGATGCTTCTGATGTAACGTGGCACGCTGCTTTTGATGTGGTTGTAATGTATGTCCACAAGACAGCGTCAGAAGCACAGCAAGTTCAAAGCAGTTGCAAACGTTTCACTAATGAAAGCAATCACCAGCACTATGCTAAAATGAACGTGATGTGAAGAGGCAACATTACACAGCAAACAACATGTAGACTAAGTACACACACGGCACAGAACTGCCATAAGAGCTGGCAAAATGCCGCTGCTAAGCTAACAAACACAGCTGAGCTAAAATGCTGCTTCGAGCGCACTTATGCTGACACCACCCGTCCCTTGGCAACAGGCACCGCCTTTTAAAGACACACACACACAAGCATGCACGCACACTGCTCTCATGAAACGTCTCTCAACTGTATATGCTACATATTTGAATTTTTTCCCCCCTAGAAATTAATTACATTTGTAGTAATTCCATTGATAATTCAATTACTTTTTCGGTAAAGTAACTAAAAACTTTTAAAAATACATTTTCCAAACACTGCTCAAAAGTGTAAAATATGTTAATCACTCTATAAATATTGAAAAGAACAACACTTCCGTTTCACTTCAAAGTGCCCCACAAGTGTAACAAAAAGTAAATTCAACAACAATGTAACTTCAAAGATGTTAAACAAGTTAACCACTCTTGAAAGATCAAAAACAACAACACTAAATTGAAGTGAATTATATTTATATAGCGCTTTTCTCTAGTGACTCAAAGCGCTTTACATCGTGAAACCCAATATCTAAGTTACATTTACACCAGTGTGGGTGGCACTGGGAGCAGGTGGGTAAAGTGTCTTGTCCAAGGACACAACGGCAGTGACTAGGATGGCGGAAGCGGGGATCGAACCTGGGACCCTCAAGTTGCTGGCACGGCCACTCCACCAACCGAGCTATACCACCCCAAAGTGCCTCATTAGTGTAAAAACAAGTTAACAACAGTAAAAATACCATCCATTTTCTACCGCTTATCCCTTTCGGGGTTGCGGGGGGCGCTGGAGCCTATCTCAGCTCTAATCGGGCGGAAGGCGGGGTACACCCTGGACAAGTCGCCACCTCATCGCAGGGCCAACACAGATAGACAGACAACATTCACACTCACATTCACACACTAGGGCCCATTTAGTGTTGCCAATCAACCTATCCCCAGGTGCATGTCTTTGGAGACCCCGAGCCAAACGCTGTAATGTTGAAGTACCCACAATTGTAAAATGAAGTTAACTTCAGCAAAAACATTCAAAACAACACCACAAAGGTTAACTTTAAAGTGTCACACAATTGCAAAAAGAAGTTTAATGAAGATTTAAATAGAACAATTCCCATCCTTCGAAGTGACAACACTGTTTGAATGTGACACACAGATAGCTCACAAAGGCTGCTTGAGCGCAGAATGTGAGATTTGAGTAGTGATGGCTATTTTCCTTCATTGACCCTTTGGAAAACTGACAATCCATTCATGGATTCATTGTATCTCTTAGAAAATATTATTTTCTACAAACTTTGGATGTTCTGAACTCCTGTTTCCATGCAAATTATTGTGCGGACGTCAACTTATGCAAAGCTACCGTATTTTTCGGTGTATAAGTCGCACCGGAGTATAAGTCGCACCTGCCAAAAATGCATAATAAAGAAGGAAAAAAACATATATACTGTAAGTCGCACTGGAGCCTGGCCAAACTATGAAAAAAACTGCGACTTATAGTCCGAAAAATACGGTACTTGCACCTGAACTGAATCAACGGTGTTCCTACTGGTTGACTCCACACAATCGATCAATGAATGAGTTTATTGATTAATATGCTTATTTCCCTAAAACTGCACGACTTCAATGGCATTGGGCTGTCAAATGAAAAAAAAAAAAAATGCATGTCTTTGAGGCACGCACCTGGTTTGTTTAATAACCCCCCCTTCCACCCCAAGCGTTCCCCTCTCTCCGACATTCACCCACATTAATTCCATGATTGTGTCTTCCCCTCATTTTCTCCCTCGTTATGCATTTAATGTTTCCAATTTGCCGTCATCACAGAAAAACGCCAGGAGAAGCCATAAATTCCTTTCTAATTCCAAATAATTAGGATTACACGGACCAGTGGTTTTCAATCAGCGAGATCATCCCGCTGATGGATGGCGGGATAACTGGTCATTGCGCGAGACATAAATATTGTGTCGTTCAATTAATCCGCTCTAATGAGGTGTCAGAGCTGCCAGTCATCCATCAAATGCAATTAGGAATAAACACATATGCATGGAGATGGGTAATTAATAATTAGCAAAGCAAAGAAAAGACTATTGGATTCCGCAGGAGCAATTTAGAGTCACACAATGACACAGCAGAGGAATACCAATCCATTTTTAACCACTTTTGGTGTGGCATGTTTGACACGCTACATGATTCCACCATTGTGTCAGGTTGAGAGGTAGTCGAACTATTCTTTAACCTGATAAGGGAATCTAGGAAAGCCCACAAGACTCATTGTCCTAAATAAGAGACATTTCATGAGGAGGATTCATTGTCGTCTATTTTGTGGAGACAGGCCGAGCATCCTGAGAGAGTTTAAAAGCAGCATGAGGAGACCACCTCACTCATTCAGGCCAACACAATAACTTATACAGCCGTATTTTCCGCACCATAAGGCGCCCTGGGTTAAAAGCCGCGCCTTCAATGAACGGCATATTTCAAAACTTTGTCCACCAATAAGCCGCCCCGTGTTGTAAGCCGCATCTAACTGCGCTAAAGGAATGTCAAAAAAACAGTCAGATAGGTCAGTCAAACTTTAATAATATATTAAAAACCAGCGTTCTAACAACTCTGTTCACTCCCAAAATGTACGCAAATGTGCAATCACAAACATACGTATATCAACATGGACAGAGCTGCGTGAAAAAAGCCACCCGGCCTCTTCGCGTAAACTTAAACTTACCTTAACCACTCGCTCATCTTTTCTTCATCCATCCCTTCGAGTTAGCTTTTATGATGACGCCGGCTGGAAAGGTCTCTTTTGGCAAGGTCTTCCTTTTGAATATCACCATGGGTGGAAGTTTCTGGCCATTAGCATGGCAAGCTAGAACCACAGTGAAGGATGACTTCTCATTCCCTGTGGTGCGAATATTCACCGTACGTGCTCCCGTTCCACAGTGCGGTTCACAGGAATATCAGTTGCTGTGAAATACGGTAGTAATCCGTGTGCGGATGGAGAGATTGCGTCTTTTCATGAACCGGATCCTTGTCGCTTAGTAGGAGCCATTTTGTGGTCTTTACAGATGTAAACAGGAAATGAAACGTACGGTGATATCCGCGCGTTTTTTCTTCTTCTTCCGGGGGCGGGTGGTTGCTTACAGTAGAAGAAGAAGCGCTTCCTGTTCTATGGGGGCGGGTGCTTACCTTGGCGGTTGCTTGCGTAGAAGAAGAAGCGCTTCCTGTTCTACCGGGAAAAAAGATGGCGGCTGTTTACCTAAGTTGCGAGATCGAAACTTTATGAAAATGAATCTTAATATTTATCCATATATAAAGCGCACCGGGTTAAAAGCCGCACTGTCAGCTTTTGAGTAAATTTGTGGTTTTTAGGTGCGGCTAATGGTGCGGAAAATACGGTAGTTTGTCATGGTGCACTTAAAGGTCCCATTTTCTATTGTTTTTCATCTACGTTTAATACTTTACAAAAATAGTATACTCATACTTGCCAACCCTCCCGGATTTTCCGGGAGACTCCCGAAATTCAGCGCCTCTCCCGAAAACCTCCCGGGACAAATTTTCTCCCGAAAATCTCCCGAAATTCAGGCGGACTCAGGTCCATGAGGACCTGAGTCCGCTAACCCACAACATAAACAGCATACCTGCCCAATAACGTTATAACTGTAGAATGATGGAGGGCGAGTTCTTGGTTTCTTATGTGGGTTTATTGTTAGGCAGTTTCATTAACGTCCTCCCAGCGTGGCAACAACACACAACAACAGCAGCCACGTTTTTGTATACCGTAAAGCAGTTTGTCTGCCGTAAACAGCAATGTTGTGACACTCTTAAACAGGACAATACTGCCATCTAGTGCATTTGATGAAAGCACTTTTGTGCGTGCCGCACAGAATGCATCATCATGTTCAGCATTGTTCGAAAAATAGTGACAGAGAATAGAACAAGGATGGACAATTCAACCCTTAACTCAACAATGAGTAGATGAGTGTTATGTGTGTGTGTATATGTGTAAATAAATGAACACTGAAATTCAAGTATTTCTCTTATTTATATATATATATATTATAAAATAAGTGGTACAAGTATTTATTTTATATATATATATAATAAAATAAATATATATAATAAAATACATATATATATATATATACGTATATATATATATATATACACACCAGTATATATATAAATAAATAATGATAAATGGGTTGTACTTGTATAGCGCTTTTCTACCTTCAAGGTACTCAAAGCGCTTTGACACTACTTCCACATTTACCCATTCACACACACATTCACACACTGATGGAGGGAGCTGCCATGCAAGGCGCTAACCAGCACCCATCAGGAGCAAGGGTGAAGTGTCTTGCTCAGGACACAACGGACATGACGAGGTTGGTACTAGGTGGGGATTGAACCAGGGACCCTCGGGTTGCGCCACGCCGTCCATATATATATATATATATATATATATATATATATATATATATATATATATATATATATATATATATATATATATAGCTAGAATTCACTGAACGTCAAGTATTTCTTATATATATCTATGAAAAACTTGACTTGGTGAATTCTAGCTGTAAATATACTCCTCCCCTTTTAGCCACGCCCCCGCCCCACCCCGACCACGCCCACCCCACCCCCTGAAATCGGAGGTCTCAAGGTTGGCAAGTATGAGTATACTGGAGGTATGTCCAAAATCTTCCCTCAATGCTGGAATTTATACAGTTTCTTGTACTAAGCCCTACCATGAATTGATTAACATGGACAAGTTGAAAAATTTATTCGGGTGTTACCATTTAGTGGTCAATTGTACGGAATATGTACTGTACTGTGTAATCTACTAATAAAAGTTTCAATCAATCAATCCCTGGGCCTGCAGCTTTAATGCTTTAGCCACTTTTTACATATACACTGTAACTCTGCACTCCTCTAACGTAATAGATGCCATATATTAAATGTTGCCTAAACCGAAACTTAATAGTTTGAAAACATGCAAATCTTTGTAAAAAAATTAAAAATAAAATTAAAATAGGCTGAAATAAGCAGGTGCGTCCATGATTACGTTGCTTGGATGGCAACATATGTTGCCTCCAAAACTCCTTTCAGCATTAATGGCACCTTCACAGATGTGTAAGTTACCCATGTCTTGGGCACTAATACACCCCCATACCATCACAGATGCTGGCTTTTGACTTTTGTGCCTAGAACAATCTGGATGGTTCTTTTTCTCTTTGGTCCGTAGGACACAAAGTCCACAGTTTCCAAAAACAATTTCAAATGTGGACTCGTCAGACCACAGAACACTTTTCCACTTTGCATCGGTCCATCTTAGATGAGCTCGGGCCCAGCGAAGCTTGTGGCGTTTCTGGGTGTTGTTGATAAATGGCTTTCGCTTTGGATAGTAGAGTTTTAACTTGCACTTACAGATGTAGCGAGCAACTGTAGTTACGGACAGTGGTTTTCTGAAGTGTTCCTGAGCCCATGTGGTGATATCCTTTACACACTGATGGCATTTTTAAAAAATCAGGACCGCCTGAAGGTCCGTAACATCATCGCTTACGTGCAGTGATTTCTCCAGATTCTCTGAACCCTTTCAGAATCAGAATCAGAATCAGCTTTATTGTCATTACGCAAGGTAACGAGATTGAGGCCATTCCATACAGTGCGATGTGTGCATGCTAGAAAAACAATGTGCAAATATATAGAAATATAACAAATGTAGGAGTGCAATGAATATGGTGTGAAATGAATATATACATGAAAAAAACAAAACAAAAACAGGGTGGTTGGTGGAATGGGTTATTGCACCGAAGAGAAGGCAGTTATGAGGGACAATGGGGCAGTCCGTTCAGGATGGTTATGGCCCTGGGGAAGAAGCTGTTCTTTAGCCTGTTTGTTTTGGTTTTAATGCACCTGTAGCGCTTCCCAGAGGGCAGCAGGTGGAACAGGTCAGAGCCAGGGTGGGTGCTGTCCTTGATGATGGCACTGGCTCTGTTGAGGCAGCGGGAGGTGTAGATGTCCGTCAGAGAGGGGAGAGGGCGGCCGATGATCTTCTGAGCCGTCTTGACCACTCTTTGCAGCCTCTCCCTGTCTGCTGCAGTGCAGCTGCCGTACCATACCGTAATACAGTAGGTCAGCAGGCTCTCGATGGACGAGCGGTAGAAGGTCAGCAGCAGGTCAGGCTTCAGGTTGTACTTCCCGAGGACTCTAAGGAAGTGTAGCCGCTGCTGAGCCTTCTTGATGATTGATGTGGTGTTGACTGTCCAGGAGAAGTCATTAGAGATGTGGACTCCAAGGTACCTGAAGGTGTGGACCCTCTCTACACGCTCGCCGTTGATGTAGAGGGGGGCAGGGTCGGTGCTGCTCCTCCTGAAGTCCACGATGATCTCTCTGGTCTTGCTGGTGTTGAGAGCGAGGTTGTTCTCCGAAGACCAGGCCGTCAGCTTCAGGACCTCCTCTCTGTAGGCAGCCTCGTCACCCCTGGAGATGAGCCCGACCACTGTGGTATCGTCGGCGAACTTGACGGTAAGGTTGTCACTGTGGGCCGGACTGCAGTCATGGGTGTAAAGGCAGTAGAGGAGGGGGCTCAGCACACAGCCCTGTGGGGAGCCGATGCTCAGCGTGCGGGAGGATGAGAGGTGCGGGCCAAGTCTCACATTCTGGGGTCGGTCCGTTAGGAAGTCCCTTATCCAGGCGTTTGTGAGAGGGGGGAGGCCAAGAGTGTCCAGTTCATTGCAGAGTCTGTCCGGGATTATTGTATTGAAGGCAGAGCTATAGTCCACAGAGAGCATCCGGACGTAGCTCTGCTGCTGCTCCAGGTGGTTCAGAGCAGAGTGGAGAGCAACAGCGATGGCGTCCTCTGTGGACCTGTTTGCCCGGTATGCGAACTGGTGGGGGTCGAAGTCTGGAGGGATATGGTCCTTGATGTGCTGGAGAACAAGTCGCTCGAAGCACTTCATGATTACCGGAGTGAGGGCCACTGGTCGGTAATCATTCAGGCTGGTGATGGGAGACTTCTTCGGCACCGGGATTATTGTAGATGACTTCAGGCAGGATGGGATGACTGCCTGAGCCAGGGAGAGGTTGAAGATCCTGGTGAGGGGGGGAGCGAGCTGGTGGGCGCACGTCCTGAGCACCTTTCCAGGTACTCAGTCTGGTCCGGTAGCCTTCCTGGGGTTCACAGCCAGGAGCACTCGTCTGACACTGTGCTCCTGTACAGTGAGTGGAGTGGCGCCGGAGCCCGGTGAGGGTGGAGGCAGGGCTGGAGCAGATGAGTGTCGCTGGGGGGTTTCGAAACGGGCAAAGAAACAGTTAAGCTCCTCTGCCAGTGTCACACTCTGATCCGCAGTTGTCATATTGCAGCCTCTGAAGTTCGTGATGTCATGGACAGATGGGACTCTATGCACCTCCTGTGGTCCGCCTTTGCTTTTTTAATCCCTCTCTTCAGGTCGGCTCTAGCAACACTGTACAGTGCCCTGTCCCCTGACCTGAAGGCTGCGTCGCGGGCCCTGAGGAGTGTGCGGACCAACCTACATTGAGCGGCACATTGATCACACACTTATGCTGTTATATTGACATTTTAAGATGCACCTGCTTTGATGATATTACGGACCGTAGATGGTGAAATCCCTAAATTCCTTGCAATAGCTCGTTGAGAAATGTTGTTCTTACACTGTTCAAACATTTGCTCACGCATTTGTTCACAAAGTGGTGACCCTCGCCCCATCCTTATTTGTGAATGACTGAGCATTTCATGGAAGCTGCTTTTATACAAAATCATCAAATCAAATCAAATCAACTTTATTTATAAAGCACATTTAAAATTTACCACAGGGGTAGCCAAAGTGCTGTACAATGAGCAGGTTAAAAGATAAAACGAGTACCGAGCAAACACAACACAACACAAACAGAACATGATAAAAAATAAATAATTAAAATAGAATTAATAAAAACATAAAAACATAAAAACAGGATCACAGCAGGTGTATTATGGGGCGCCATTGCAGGATGGATATCACTCAGTGTTAAAAGCCATGGAATAAAAGTATGTTTTTAAGAGAGATTTAAAAACAGGAAGAGAGGAGGCTTGTCTAACACTCAGGGGTAGGTCGTTCCAGAGCTTGGGAGCAGCAACGGCGAAAGCTCTGTCACCTCTAAGCTTCAGCCTTGTGTCAGGGACCGTCAACAGCAGCTGATCGGCTGATCTTAAGGATCGGGTGGGGCAGTAAGGCTGAAGGAGGTCGGAGAGATAGGTTGGCGCGAGGTTGTTTAGACATTTAAAAACAAATAAAAGGAGTTTAAAATGTATTCGGTAACGCACAGGGAGCCAGTGAAGGGACGCTAAAATAGGGGTGATGTGCTCACGTCTGCGGGTCTGTGTTAGCAGACGAGCAGCAGAGTTCTGCACGAGCTGCAGGCGGGCGAGGGAGGCCTGGCTAATGCCAACATACAGGGCATTACAGTAATCAAGACGAGTCGAGATAAAAGCGTGGATTAATTTCTCAAGATCATGTCTTGATAGAAGCGGTTTCACTTTCGCTATTTGGCGTAATTGATAAAAGCTTTTTTGAACGACGCTGCTGATTTGTTTTTCGAATTTAAAATCTGAGTCAAACTTTACCCCCAGGTTTGTGACAGAGTCGCTGAGATACGGGGTCAGAGTGCCGAGGTCAACGTTGGGGGAGGGAGAGCGACTTGGACCGAACAACATAACTTCTGTTTTGTCTTCATTTAGGCTCAGGAAGTTAGCTGAAAGCCAGACTTTGATGTCGTGCAGGCAGTCAATAAGACTTTGAACCGTGTTATTTTGTGCCATGGGAAAATAAATCTGGCAATCATCGGCATAAAAATGAAATGCAATACTGTACTTCCTAAAAATAGAACCAAGGGGGAGAAGGTAAAGCGCAAATAAAATTGGGGCAAGGATTGAACCCTGGGGGACCCCATGTGGTAAAGGAGCTGTGGACGACATAAAACTGTCTACTTTTACACAAAAACTCCTGTCGGTTAGGTACGACCGGAACCAGTTGAGGGCGGCGCCCTTAATGCCCACACAGTTCTCAAGACGAGTGATTAAGGTGGCGTGGTCGACGGTGTCGAACGCAGCAGACAGATCTAAAAGCACCAGGACAACATATTTACCAGAATCAGTGGACAGGAGGATATCGTTAAAAACTTTTAGAAGCGCTGACTCTGTGCTGTGGAGGGCTTTAAAACCGGACTGGAACAGCTCAGTGATACCATTATCCTCTAAGAAGGGCAGCAACTGACTGTAGACAACCTTCTCTAATATTTTGGAAATGTATGGAAGATTAGAGATAGGTCTGAAGTTAGAGAGGAGAGAGGGGTCGAGGCTGGGTTTTTTAAGTAGAGGTCGTACCACTGCATGTTTAAACTCTACTGGAACTATTCCAGAAGAGAGGCTACTATTGATAATGTTAAGGACACTTGATCCAATAGTAGCAAGTACCTCCTTAAACAGGCGAGGTGGGAGGGCATCTGCAGGAGAACCAGAGGGCTTCATATGACTAACTGTGTCACTTAAAAAAGAAAAGGACACCGGCTCAAACTGATGGAAAACAGAAGAGAAATGCAGGGGAACAGAAGGGTCATATGAAGGCTGAGATAGACTGGCTCTAGTTGACACAATTTTGTCAGTGAAAAAATGGAGACAATTTTCACAGAATTCAAAAGAAGCATCAAAACCAGCAGATTTGGGAGCATCAATGACAGTGTTAATAGTTTTAAACAGAACTCTGGGGTTGTTACAGTTAGAAGATATAATCTGAGATAGATATATATTCATTTCTGCTTTTACAGTCATCTGAAAGGAAAACAGGCTTTCTTTAAAAATGGCAAAGGACACATGCAGCCTGTCTTTTTTCCATTTTCTCTCTGCTCTTCTACATACGCGCCTGGCAGCCCGAGTGACGTCATTCAACCAGGGTTGAGGCGTGGCTTTAGCGCGGCGGCATTTGAAAGGCGCGATCGTGTCCAGTGTTTGTGAACAGATAGAGT
The DNA here is from genome assembly GCF_033978685.3 of Nerophis lumbriciformis. NCBI lineage: Eukaryota > Metazoa > Chordata > Actinopteri > Syngnathiformes > Syngnathidae > Nerophis > Nerophis lumbriciformis. The sequence goes on from NC_084581.2 coordinate 22,943,929, forward strand.
TGAACCCAGAAACCAACTCTTCAGTATTCAGACACACAGATGCTGCAGAATTATCATCACAAAGAGTCAAAAAAATAGAGGAGAACCGAGCAGGAGACGAAGAATTAAACATGCGAGAGCGTTGGGGCGGTGCGCACAATTTAACTGGACACTGCGTGGCAATATCAAACAGGATCGGCATGTGATCAGAGAACACAGCGTCGCAAATGTCCAAATTAAAAACACACAAACCATACGAGAGCACTAAATCGAGTGTATGCCCGCGTTCATGTGTAGAACCACACACAGACTGTACAAAGTTAAATGAGTCGATTATATTCAGGAAGCTCCTGGAAAGCGGCTCATCTGGACAGCAGGTGTGAATATTAAAATCACCCACAATAAGGACACGATCATATTTGGGCAGGATTTCAGCCAGAAATTCAGAAAAGTCAGTTATAAAGTCTTTGTGGTACTTGGGTGGTCGATAGATGACGGCACACAGGACGACATCAGAAAGACCCAGTTCAAACATGCACAGTTCGAAGCTTGAAAAGGAGGATTGTAGGCGGATCTGACGGCATTTAAAGTCATTTTTAAAAACGACTGCTAATCCTCCTCCTTTTCGACCGGACGGCCGTGGGGAATTAAAGTAGGAACACTCCGAAAAAATCATGGCACCCACCTGTTCCCAATTAGCCTGTTCACCTGTGGGATGTTCCAAATAAGTGTTTGATGAGCATTCCTCAACTTTCTCAGTCTTTTTGCCACTTGTGCCAGCTTTTTTTAAAACATGTTGCAGGCAGTAATCTGTAACTCTGCACTGCTCTAACGTAATAGATGTGAAATATTTTATTTTCTCCATGATAATAAACTCTTGTTCCCGTGGCTTGCCATAGTTCGAGTAATTGAGCGGGATAACCAATTCCAGACCAATTCATTGTCTTTTGTGCCTTAATCTAACCAACCACGGAAGGCACCACGCAATATAAACCAATCAGAAGCAAGGTAAGGCGGGTCTTGGGGACCAGGGCGCCAAAGTATGGCTGTCACAACCCACGAAAGACCACCATTTTAAAGTAGAGTAACAAGAAACATAAAAAACTAACCACTTACTGTACAATGTCTGCTCTCACCGGGGTGTCGACTGATGGGATGTTCATATACTCCCGTTAAGATGAAGAATTAATCATAATCTTTACTTTTTTGTCTTCAGCTCCAGGTTTAGGTTGGATGTCAAAGTGTACCAACTTCCCGGTTTATGGCAACAACTTTCTACTATACAAGTGAGAGCCGTCAGAATTAATCTAGAATTAACTTTTACCAGCTCAGAGGAGATGCAGCAGGTGCATCTTAAAATGTCAATATAACAGCATAAGTGTGTGATCAATGTGCCGCTCAATGTAGGTTGGTCAACGCTTACAATAACAATATCGCTAATACTTGGTTAATATTCCGATCACACAATGCAAATGGGAGTCATGTTGGGAGGTTTTTTTTAATGGTTTTTTTTAAGTGGGCCTTAGTGACAATAATGACAACAATGACGTCATAACTCCTATACACTCCATTGTTAGCTGACTTTTGCTAGCCCTTATTTACGAGTTAGAATGAATAAAAAAAGAAAAAGTTAAAGCACCCATGATTGTCACACACACACTAGTTGTGGCGAAATTATTCTCTGCATTTGACCCATCACCCTTGATCACCCCCTGGGAGGTGAGGGGAGCAGTGAGCAGCAGCGGTGGCCACCCCCGAGAATAATTTTTGGTGATTGAACCCCCCAATTCCAACCCTTGATGCTGAGTGTAAAGCAGTGAGGTAATGGGTCCCATTTTTATAGTCTTTGGTATGACTCGAAACATATGAGTTCTTGTCATACACAGGGATTGTGTATGATAGGCAAAATTCCTAAAAAAAGAGCAGTTCCCCTTTAAGGTTTAAATCAACATTAAAAAAATGCCAAATCAATTTTTTTTTTTTTACGTATCATGGCACAAAAGTCTCAGTCTTGTCATGTTCTGAAACTTGCCAGCCCTACTGTTGGCTGTTAAAGCGGAATTGCACTTTTTAATTTATTTTGCCTATCGTTCACAGTCATTATGAAAGACATGACGAATGACTGATTTTTTTATAATAATAATAATACATTTTATTTGGTTTATAATGCATTCTAACTCGTTAATAAACGTAAATAAAAGTCTGCTTATAGTGTAGCCAATGGGAGGTTCTCTATTCCGCCCATAAAATCCAAAAAGCGCCAACAATACTCCATTTACATTTTGTGACTTGAATATTAACCAAGTATTAGTGATATTGTTATTATAAGTGCTAACGCAGACAAACTATTTATCTATGTTTAAATCATCGAGTGGTCTGCTGCGTCCTCGTTTTCCTTCACCTTGGAAGTATATTCTAGATCTAAATCATAAATCATGCCTCTCACCTGGATAGAAGAAGGCTGAGGATGTATTCTGACAAGTTGGTAAACTTTGACATCCAATTTAGACCCAGGAATGGCGAGGACGAGACAACTTTTTTGTGAGGATTAAGAGTAATTTTTCATCTAAATGGGAATATATGAACATCCTGGCAGTCGGCATCCTAATGACAGCAGACATTGCACAGTAAGTGATCTTTTATTATGTTTGTCGGCTCTCATGAAGTCTGCAGTGAGTAATAATCAGTGATGAAGAAAAAACAAAGTGAACGTAGTGATGTGTTTTTGAAATTAATATGCTTAAAATGATCAAAATACGTAAATATTCAATGTTATGAAAAAGGTGCCTGTTACTACATTACATATATACTTACATCAGGTATAGAAAACCTTAATGGAGGTGTTTGGATGTTTTATAGGGCTTTATAGGCAGAATAGTGAGGCTCCCATAGGCTTCATTGTAAGCTGACTTTTGATCGCATTTATTTATTAGTCAGAATGCTTTTTCTTTTTTTTTTAAATCCATCCCTCGTCATAATAATTGTGAACGATAGGCAAAATCACAAAAAAGGTCAGGTGAGCGTTGATTGGGCGTGGCCCCAAGGATGCAGAGAATGGCAGGTCGGAATATGCAAGTAAAAGAAGAATTTTTACTTACAAAGGAAGCTTGGAACCAGAACAGCACAGGAAGCATCAGTCTCAAACGGAAGAGGAAGAGAATGATCCAACACTGAAGTAGGGACCCGGGTGGAACTAAATAGAACTAATTAAACGAGGAACAGGTGTGCTGACAGCACATGGCATAGAAAGTAAAGATGCTGCAAAACACAAGAGACCAAACAGGAAACACTGACAAAACAAGAGCACCAGGACAGGAAGTGGTTCTAAACACAGGAAAACCCAAACATAACCAAACTGTCAGTAGCAAGTCTGACAACAGTTCCCCTCTAAGGTCAACAATAAAGTCTAAAAAGAGTGTCAGTGTACAGAGTATGTACTGTACTGTGTAATCTACTAATAAAAGTCTCAATCAATCAATCAAACCAATGCCATTATTGAACCGGGTTTTACTGGGGAGTAGGGTTGTACGGTATACTGGTATTAGTTTAGTGCCGCGATACTAATGAATCATATTCGGTACTATACCTCCTCTGAAAAACACCGGTCCCCCATTCCCCCGCGTCCCCGTCGTCGTCACGTCATGACATTGCTGGTTTTACGAGCAGAGGAGCATGTTCGGCAGCGCACAATCACAGAGTACTTACAAGCAGACACGGTGTGTAGACAGAAAAGGGAGAATGGACGCATTTTGGCTTAAAAACTAACGATAAGGTGAAGTTATAACACTGAAACGCCCTCAGGAAGAGGTGCTTTAAGACATGGGGCTGTATAGCTCGGTTGGTAGAGTGGCTGTGCCAGCAACTTGAGGGTTCCAGGTACGAACCCCACTTCCGCCATCCTAGTCACTGCCGTTGCGTCCTTGGGCAAGACACTTTACCCACCTGCTCCCAGTGCCACCCACACTGGTTTAAAATGTAACTTAGATACTGGGTTTCACTATGTAAAGCGCTTTGAGTGACTAGAGAAAAGCGCTATATAAATATAATTCACTTCACATGGCTAGCTAGCTAGCGGCTAAAGTCCATCTGCAGTCGGCAGCGTTTTAGCTACTTCTAAATCACTCATCCTCGCCTCCATGGCGACAAATAAAGTGAGTTTCTTACACGTATCATCCCTGCAGGACGAGGAATAGCTAAACATGCTTCACTACACACCGTAGCTCACCGGCGTCAAAATGTAAACTAACGCCATTGGTGGATCTACACCTAACATCCACTGTAATGATACCAAGTACAGGAGCGTATCTACTATGATTACATAGATATTTTTTGGCATCACAACATCTTCTTTCATTTTTAAAACATTCATATTATGTTTTTAAACCAGGAAATATGTCCCTGGACACATGAGGACTTTAAATATGACCAATGTATGATCCTTTAACTACTTGGTATCAGATTGATACTTAAATTTGTGGTATCATCCAAAACTAATGTAAAGCATCCAAACAGAAAAATATGTGATTATTACATTTTAAAAGAAGTGTAGATAGGACATGTTAAAAGAGAAAGTAAGCAGTTACTAACAGTAAATGAACAAGTGGATTAATAATTCATTTTCTACCACTTGTCCTTTATAATGTTGACACAATAATAGAATGATAAATGACACAATATGTTACTGCGTATGTCACCAGACAAAATTAGGAGCCTTTGTTTGTTTACTTACTACTAAAAGACAAGTTGTCTAGTATGTTCACTATTTTATTTAAGGACAAACTTGCAATAAGAAACATATGTTTAATGTACCCTAAGATTTTTTGTTAAAATAAAGCCAATAATGCATTTTTTTGTGGTCCCCTTTATTTAGAAAAGAATCGAAAAGTAACAAAAATTATCAAAATAATAGAATGGAAAATGACACAATATGTTACCGTATATGTCAGCAGACTAAATTAGGAGCCTTTGTTTGCTTACTTACTACTAAAAGACAAGTTTTCTAGTATATTCAATATTTTATTTAAGGATAACCTTGCAATAAAAAGCATGTTTATTGTACTGTAAGATTTTTTGTTAAAATAAAGCCAATAATGCCATTTTTTGTGGTCCCCTTTATTTAGAAAAGTATCGAAAAGTACCAAAATTTATCAAAATATTGGTATCAAGACAACACTACCAGGGACACATATTACTGTTTAAGCATTATAAAATGTCCAATGGGCATTATAGAGGACCTTTATTACTTTGGATGAGCCTTACTCAGTGGCCTAGTGGTTAGAGTGTCCGCCCTGAGATCAGTAGGTTGTGAGTTCAAACCCCGGCCGAGTCATACCAAAGACTATAAAAATGGGACCCATTACCTCCCTGCTTGGCACTCAGCATCAAGGGTTGGAATTGGGGGTTAAATCACTAAAATTATTCCCGGGCGCGGCACCGCTGCTGCCCACTGTTCCCCTCACCTCCCAGGGGGTGATCAAGGGGATGGGTCAAATGCAGAGGACACATTTCACCACACCTAGTGTGTGTGTGACAATCATTGGTACTTTAACAAAGTGATAGACATATGACAGTAAACCATTTTTGTTTGTTTTCTTTACTTATTCACATTCATTTTAGCCACAGTCCAAATAAATAAATAAAAAGTTGCGTCATCACACCAACCTTGACCTTTGACCGCAAGTCAGCTCATCCTCCTCCAGTCCAAGTGGACATTTGTGCCAGATGTGATGAAATCCCCTGCAGACGTTCCCGAAATATCCTGTGCACCAAAGTGGGACCCGACAGAAGGACAAACCCCTGAAAAAGAGAGAAAAAAAAAAGTTAGGGCTCAGCAGTGTGTCTGCTGACGACGGAAGAAAAACCTTCCATGCAACAGAAGTCATTCGCTGGACTGGAGCTGGTTTTTTTTATGTCTTGTTTTTTTAAAGGGAAACTCTCCGAGAGGCCGTGATGCCTCCACAGTCGGGCCGCAGTGGCAAAGAGGCAATTACACGGACGCATTGGGGCGAAAGACAGCGGGAAATCAATACATAATTTCAGCATTTCAGACAGCGTTTCCCCTTAAGTCAGTCAACGTCTCAATTCAGTGCCTTTGTTGTACCGCATATCGTATAATGAAAGTATACATATTTACTCATGTGAGATCCTGCCGTAATAGGAACTGACAGCCAGTAATACCATTATATTTACAGACGAAAGCAGTTACATGAACACATCTAAGTGTATGTTAGGGGACAACAACCAGGGGTGTCCAAACTTTTTCCACTGAGGGCCTCACATAGAAAAATGAAAGCATGCGGGGGCCATTTTCATATTTTTTATTTTCAAACCATAACAAAATATATATATACAGTGGGGCAAAAAAGTATTTAGTCAGCCACCAATTGTGCAAGTTCTCCCACTTAAAATGATGACAGGTCTGTAATTTTCATCATAGGTACACTTCAACTGTGAGAGACAGAATTTGAAAAAAAAATCCAGGAATTCACATTGTAGGATTTTTAAAGAATTTATTTGTAAATTATGGTGGGAAATAAGTATTTGGTCAATAACAAAAATTCAACTCAATACTTTGTTATTGCCAACAAAGGTTATATTACAGAGGTCAAACGATTACTATAGGTCTTTACCAGGTTTGCACACACAGTAGCTGGTATTTTGGCCCATTCCTCCATGCAGATCTTCTCGAGAGCAGTGATGTTTTGGGGCTGTCGCCGAGCAACACAGACTTTCAGCTCCCTCCACAGATTTTCTATGGGGTTGAGGTCTGGAGACTGGCTAGGCCACTCCAGGACTTTTAAATGCTTCTTACGGAGCCACTCCTTCGTTGCCCGGGCGGTGTGTTTGGGATCATTGTCATGCTGGAAGACCCAGCCACGTTTCATCTTCAAAGCTCTCACTGATGGAAGGAGGTTTTGGCTCAAAATCTCACGATACATGGCCCCATTCATTCTTTCCTTAACACGGATCAGTCGGCCTGTCCCCTTAGCAGAAAAACAGCCCCAAAGCATGATGTTTCCACCCCCATGCTTCACAGTAGGTATGGTGTTCTTGGGATGCAACTCAGTATTCTTCTTCCTCCAAACACGACAAGTTGAGTTTATACCAAAAAGTTCTATTTTGGTTTCATCTGACCACATGACATTCTCCCAATCCTCTGCTGTATCATCCATGTGCTCTCTGGCAAACTTCAGAGGGGCCTGGACATGCACTGGCTTAAGCAGGGGGACACGTCTGGCACTGCAGGATTTGATTCCCTGTTGGCGTAGTGTGTTACTGATGGTAACCTTTGTTACTTTGGTCCCAGCTCTCTGCAGGTCATTCACCAGGTCCCCCCGTGTGGTTCTGGGATTTTTGCTCACCGTTCTCATGATCATTTTGAACCCACGGGATGAGATCTTGCGTGGAGCCCCAGATCAAGGGAGATTATCAGTGGTCTTGTATGTCTTCCATTTTCTGATAATTGCTCCCACAGTTGATTTTTTCACACCAAGCTGCTTGCCTATTGTAGATTCACTCTTCACAGTCTGGTGCAGGTCTACAATTATTTTCCTAGTGTCCTTTGACAGCTCTTTGGTCTTGGCCATAGTGGAGTTTGGAGTCTGACTGTTTGAGGGTGTGGACAGGTGTCTTTTATACAGATAACAAGTTCAAACAGGTGCCATTAATACAGGTAACGAGTGGAGGACAGAAGAGCTTCTTAAAAAAGAAGTTACAGGTCTGTGAGAGCCAGAGATCTTCCTTGTTTGAAGTGACCAAATACTTATTTTCCACCATGATTTACAAATAAATTCTTTAAAATTCCTACAATGTGAATTCCTGGATTTTTTTTTCACATTCTGTCTCTCACAGTTGAAGTGTACCTATGATGAAAATTACAGACCTCTGTCATCATTTTAAGTGGGAGAACTTGCACAATCGGTGGCTGACTAAATACTTTTTTGCCCCACTGTATATATATATATATATATATATATATATATATATATTTTTTTTTTTTTTACCTTTAGGGCTCCTGGGGCCCATAAAGGGTATCAGTCATTAAAATGTTCAAAACATGTCAAATCATTATTATTTTTATTTATTTATTTAACGCTTACAATAAGTCTGTATATCAACTTCAGGTTGATATAAAGTAAAAAAAAATGCCTTACGCCTTTTCTGTCAAAGACAACTTTGCTTTTTTTTTTATAGTAAAACTGAAATATGCAGTATTTGGACAACTGTGAAGTAATTCGAGCCCTGAAAAGATCAATAATGCATGATACCATTGATTTTATTTTCATTATTATTTTTACTTAAAGGGGAACATTATCACAATTTCAGAATTGTTAAAACCATTAAAAATCAGTTCCTAGTGGCTTATTATATTTTTCGAAGTTTTTTTCAAAATTTTACCCATCACGCAATATCCCTAAAAAAAGCTTCAAAGTGCCTGATTTTAACCATCGTTATAAACACCCGTCCATTTTCCTGTGACGTCACACAGTGAAGCCAACACAAACTAACATGGCGGAAAGAACAGCAAGCTATAGCGACATTAGCTCGGATTCTGACTCGGATTTCAGCGGCTTAAGCGATTCAACAGATTACGAATGTATTGAAACGGATGGTTGTAGTGTGGAGGCAGGTAGCGAAAACGAAATTGAAGAAGAAACTGAAGCTATTGAGCCAAATCGGTTTGAACCGTATGCAAGCGAAACCGACGAAAACGACACGACAGCCAGCGACACGGGAGAAAGCGAGGACAAATTCGGCGATCGCCTTCTAACCAACGATTGGTATGTGTTTGTTTGGCATTAAAGGAAACTAACAACTATGAACTAGGTTTACAGCATATGAAATACATTTGGCAACAACATGCACTTTGAGAGTGCAGACAGCCCAATTTTCATCAATTAATATATTCTGTAGACATACCCTCATCCGCGCTCTTTTCCTGAAAGCTGATCTGTCCAGTTTTGGAGTTGATGTCAGCAGGCCAGGGAAGCTAGGGTCGATAGGGGGTTTAGCTCGCTCGTCTGCGGGAACAAACTGCCGCCATTGCTTGCCGTGCTAGCGAGGTCCTTTGTCCCTGAATTGCTCACACACTCCGGCAGATTCAATGGGGGTCTGGCGGCAGATTTCTTTGACTTTATCGTTGGAAATGCATCTGCTTTGAGTGTCGCAGGATATCCACACATTCTTGCCATTTCTGTCGTAGCATAGCGTTCGTCGGTAAAGTGTGCGGAACAAACGTCCAATTTCTTGCCACTTTCGCATCTTTGGGCCACTGGTGCAACTTGAATCCGTCCCTGTTCGTGTTGTTACACCCTCCAACAACACACCGACGAGGCATGATGTCTCCAAGGTACGGAAAACAGTCGAAAAAACGGAAAATAACAGAGCTGATTTGACTCGGTGTTTGAGAAAATGGCGGTTTGCTTCCCGATGTGACGTCACAACGCTCCGAGAGCGAATATTAGAAAGGCGTTTAATTCGCCAAAATTCACCCATTTAGAGTTCGGAAATTGGTTAAAAAAATATATGGTCTTTTTTCTGCAACATCAAGGTGTATATTGACGCTTACATAGGTCTGGTGATAATGTTCCCCTTTAATCACTGTGAAAAGATAAATACAATCCCAATAAATATCTTTGGGATCCAAAAGGTCCCCCACTCATAAAGTGATACATTTTTATTAGAGATGTCCGATAATGGCTTTTTTGCCGATATCCGATATTCCGATATTGTCCAACTCTTAATTACCGATACCGATATCAACCGATACCGATATATACAGTTGTGAAATTAGCACATTTATTCCGTCCTACGTGTCTGTGTCCGTGACGTAAACAAGTTGACAGATAGCTAACATGAAGATCCCAAGGAAAGAGAAGAAAGAGTCCAGGCCTTTATCTTTAAGAAGCTTTAGTGGTTTTCACAGAGAATGCACTTTTCCTTTCTTCTTGTCTAATTGGTCATTTCTTTCTTTGTTTTCTCTTTTCCTTGAATGTATTTTTGCTTTTGTTATCTTCTCTTTTTTGTTGTAAAACTGTATAAAGAGACACAAATTATATGTCAAATAAACACTGCTAAATAACAAAATGTCCATAAATGTTTGCTGCATAACATGTTTTCACACATACACACACAGCCCATACAATAGCATGTAAACAGTGCTCATAAAGTGATGTAAATATCCCTACATAGCCCCTGTAACACTCAAAGCCACACATGAATAAGATTTACATTTACAAACATTGCACCCTCCCTTAGAGGAGTGAGCTAGCGAGCAAAGAAGCTACATCAGGGGTGCTCATTACGTCGATCGCGAGCTACCGGTCGATCTCGGATGGTGTGTCAGTCGATCACCAGCCAGGCATTAAAAAAATAGTCCTAAAAATGAGCGATCATAAATCTTCACTATGACGTCACTTTCGTCACTTGATTGACATTCACGACACCCGAGGGTCTTCTGAGATGACGCTGGCTGCTGCCAGCTCATTAAAATTACCGACAGGAAGGCGAGAAACACTTTATTTCAACAGACTCTGGCGCCGTACCTGTCGTCAAAACTCCAAAGACCGACTGCACAGTTGCACAATAAAAGCTCTGCTTCATCCTGCTTGCGCTACCAAAATAAGAGTCTCAGAAAGCTGGCGTGCACAAGCTAGCAAGCTACGGAGTTTGCCAACAATGTATTTCTTGTAAAGTGTATACAAAGGAGTACGGAAGCTGGATAAATAAGATGCCAAAAAGCAACCACTTTCATGTGGTATTGGACAGAAAGGAGGACTTTTTTTCTCCTCCATTCGAAAATGCGGACCTTATCAGCACTACTGTCTGATTCTAATCAATGCAAGTCATCAGAATCAGGTAATACACCAACTTATATTCTTGTCTTCATGAAAGAAAGGAATCTATATGTGTTAAACATGCTTGTGTTATCTTTAAACACCTTTAACTTGTTAACAATATTAACTATATGTGTTAAACATGCTTGTATTATCTTTAAACACCTTTAACTTATTACCAATATTAACTATAAGCGTTAAACATGCTTGTATTATCTTTAAATACCTTTAACTTGTTAACAATATTAACTATGTGTTAAACATTCTTGTATTATCATTAAACACCTTTAATTTATTAACAATATTAACTATATGTGTTAAACATGCTTGCATTATCTTTAAACACCTTTAACTTGTTAACAATATTAACTATATGTATTAAACATACTTGTATTTTCATTAAACACCTTTAACTTATTAACAATATTAACTATATGTGTTAAACATGCTTGCATTATCATTAAACATATTTAACTTGTTAACAAAAACATATGTTTCATAAATAAGTAAATATAAATTATATATATGAATGAGGTAGATCCCCACGACTTGATCAATTGAAAAGTAGCTCGCCTGCAGAAAAAGTGTGAGCACCACTGAGCTACATGCTAAGTAGCAACAAGCTAAACAGTAGAACAAGCTATCGTTGCACAGTACTATTTCTACATTTACACGCACACACAACGTCTTCATGTCACTAATAAAACGGACACAGGACTTACAGACAATGTTTCCAAGGCACTTTGTGGGAAGAAACAACAAACTTGGAGTGCTGAAACACATACACCTGTCTTGTGTGTAAACGAGTGGGCGTCTGACTGTCGTGCGGACACTACCGGAAACTAGAGGAGGGAGCAACTCGCCTTCAAAATAAAGGTCCCTTCTAGAGATGCGCGGTTTGCGGACACAACCGCGGAGTCCGCGGATTATCCGCGGATCGGGCGGATGAAATTAAAAAAACTAAGATTTTATCCGCTCGCGGGTCGGGTCGGGCGGGTTAATTTTTTTTTTTTTTTTTTTTTTTGCGGGTGGCAGTTAAACCAATTCGGTACATAGTTAAATGTTGTTACCCACATACGAAAAACGAGCAGGCACCTGCTGCATATGCCACAACAGAAGAAAAAAAAGAAAAGAGATGGACACTTTTACGGAGCGGAGAAGGGACGCCTCGCCGGGGTCCGGGACCGAGGCCCCTTCCCCCGAGAGGGCCCCACCGGGAGCCGTAGCTGAGGCGATCCGCGAGAAGGGCCCGACGCACGTCCAGGGTCACTACCGCGCCCACCGCACCGACACCCCGCCTCGTCCGCTTTCGCCGCGGCCGGCGTCACGCGCAGCAGGTAAGCAGCTTACCTGCCCGCCACCCCCGTGGCCGGGGGCTCGTAACATGGGTCACTCCGCGCGCTCCGCCCGCGCAGCTTACCTGCTTGCCACCCCTGTTGCCGGGGGTGCGTAACAGGGGTCACTCCGCGCGTAGTGCGCTCATGAAAGGGGTGGGGCTCACCCTGGTTGATATAGAGAGCAGGACGGTGGCCATGGAAGTTGGAACCTGCTAAGGAGTGTGTAACAACCCACCTGCCGAATCAACTAGCCCTGAAAATGGATGGCGCTGAAGCGTGGGCCCATATCTGGCCGTCGCCGGCAGCGAGACGCGCTTGGAGGTGCGCTCAGCGCGGCTCCCATATGATTGCGCACTGGTGTGCGTCTGGGTCGTGACAGCGTGGCACGCGAATGTCTGTGCATTGGATCAGTCTCCTTTCTTTAACAGGCAAAAGCTTTATAACCTCACCATACCTGCCAACTTTTAAATCAGAAAAACCTAGTAGCCAGGGTCCAAGGGCCGCAGGCCCCAGTAGGTCCAGGACAAAGTCCTGGTGGAGGGTTCAGGGCTTCACCCCCCGACGCAAAATGACTATTAGCATTCAGACAGGTTAAAATGTTGCTAAAACCATCACTTTTCTATCAGTCACAGTGACTTTTCAAAACAAAAATATTACAGCAAAAATCATATGGGTTGATTGACATGTTTATTCTGTAAGCTAACTTCAATAGTTTGAAATTATTTTGACAGTTAATGCCAGTTATCCTGTCAACCTTTCACAAGACTTCAATTTGTTAATTGAAAGTATAAATAGTATAAACACTTTTTACAGTATGTCGTGCTGTGAAATACAGCCGACAGGATTGCGCATGCATGGTGCAGGAGAACAAAGGACTTCTTTCATTTAAGGTTTGTGATAAACCATCAAACTCATTCGTTAAAAGGACTCTATAGTAATATAAAGCGAATTTTTCTGGACATTATCATGCAAGAAAAGTTTATTTTTGGGATCGCGATCACCGCGTAATGATTTTTAAAGGTTGCATTACATTATTAACTGTCCCATGTGATCAGCCAGTGCGATTGGAAGTCCATGCTCAATTATTGCCTCCGTAAATAAAACTTCGGCATTTATCACATCCAAAGAATCTGTTTGGGCGACGAAAAACGTTGAAAGTTTTCCACTTGTATCGCTAGCAACGGCATTAGACTTGTGTTTTTTTGTCCCAACGTGGTCTTTTACATCGCTAATTCCTCCGTGTCCGATCGAAAAATCTTGTCTGCACAAGGTGCAATTCGCGTAGTTTTCACCCTTTTTTAAATTTTTTTATTAATATTAGATATATAACAACGGGCGGATGGTGGGCGGATGCAGTTCTGATCAAACGTTACATCGGGTGAATGGCGGATGGTTGACGACTTTCTGACGCGGTTGCGGATGAAATAATTGCCTATCCGCGCATCTCTATTCCCTTCTTATTACCTGATTATGTTACGTCACAACATTATTATGCCTAATTTTGTTGTGATGCCCCGCTGGATGCATTAAACAATGTAACAAGGTTTTCCAAAATAAATCAACTCAAGTTATGGAAAAAAATGCCAACAAGGCACTGCCATATTTATTATTGAAGTCACAAAGTGCATTATTTTTTTTAAACATGCCTCAAAACAGCAGCTTGGAATTTGGGACATGCTCTCCCTGAGAGAGCATTAGGAGGTTGAGGTGGGGCTGGGGGGGATGTTAGGGGATAGCGGGGGGTGTATATTGTAGCGTCCCGGAAGAGTTAGTGCTGCAAGGGGTTCTGGGTAAATAAATGATAAATGGGTTATACTTGTATAGCGCTTTTCTACCTTCAAGGTACTCAAAGCGCTTTGACACTATTTCCACATTCACACACACATTCACACACTGATGGCGGGAGCTGCCATGCAAGGCGCTAACCAGCAGCCATCAGGAGCAAGGGGTGAAGTGTCTTGCCCAAGGACACAACGGACGTGACTAGGATGGTAGAAGGTGGGGATTGAACCCCAGTAACCAGCAACCCTCCGATTGCTGGCACGGCCACTCTACCAACTTCGCCACGCCGTCCCTATTTGTTCTGTTGTGTTTATGTTGTGTTACGGTGCGGATGTTCTCCCGAAATGTGTTTGTCTTTCTTGTATGGTGTGGGTTCACAGTGTGGCACATATTTGTAACAGTGCTAAAGTTGTTTATACGGCCACCCTCAGTGTGACCTGTATGGCTGTTGACCAAGTATGCGTGGCATTCACTTGTGTGTGTGAAAAGCCGTAGATATTATGTGACTGGGCCGGCACGCAAAGGCAGTGCCTTTAAGGTTTATTGGCGCTCTGTACTTCTCCCTACGTCCGTGTACACAGCGGTGTTTTAAAAAGTCATACATTTTACTTTTTGAAACCGATACCGATAATTTCGAAACCGATACCGATAATTTCCGATACATTTTAAAGCATTTATCGGCCGATAATATCGGCAGTCCGATATTATCGGACATCCCTAATTTTTATTATTATTTGTTTTACTTTCAACACTCAAGTTACGAGATCAACTTCAGATATATCTGTCGATTTTACGTTTGAACTATTTTGTTTGTTTTATGCTCTTTTGTCAAAGAAAACTTTGATGTTTTTATCTGGTAACCACACAATATATACAATATTTTTTCCACATAAAAGATTTTAATGTGATATATTTGAAGTAATTGGAGCCTTGAATAAATCAATAATTCATTATAACATTGATTTTTTGCAAACAATTAGCTGCGGGCCGCAAAAGGCCCCCGGGCCGCAATTTGGACTCCCTGATCTACACAAACGGCTGAAAACATTAAGTCAAGAAAAGCGGGAATGTTTTTGAAAATGGTAAAAAAAACTTGAATGGTCTGAAAGGGTTGAAATGGTTGGTGTTGGAATTTTTCAAATCGGTCGAGAAATGTTGAAGTCGTAACTAGGGATGTCCGATAATATCGGACTGCCGAAATTATCGACCGATAAATGCTTTAAAATGTAATATCGGAAATTATCGGTATCGGTTTCAAAATTATCGGTATCAGTTTCAAAAGGTATAATTTGACGTAGGGAGAAGTACAGAGCGTCAATAAACCTTAAAGGCACTGCCTTCACGTGCCGGCCCAGTCACATAATATCTATGGCTTTTCACACACACAAGTGAATGCAAGCATACTTGGTCAACAGCCATACAGGTCACACTGAGGGTGGCCGTACAAACAACTTGAACACTGTTACAAATATGTGCCACACTGTGAACCCACACCAAACAGGAATGACAAACACATTTCAGGAGAACATCCGCACCGTAACACAACTTAAACGGGACGGCGTGGCGCAGTGGTAGAGTGGCCGTGCGCAACCCGAGGGTACCTGGTTCAATTCCCACCTAGTACCAACCTCGTCATGTCCGTTGTGTCCTGAGCAAGACACTTCACCCTTGCTCCTGATGGGTGCTGGTTAGCGCCTTGCATGGCAGCTCCCTCCATCAGTGTGTGAATGTGTGTGTGAATGGGTAAATGTGGAAGTAGTGTCAAAGCGCTTTGAGTACCTTGAAGGTAGAAAAGCGCTATACAAGTACAACCCATTTATCATTATTATTTATCATTTAAACACAACAGAACAAATACCCAGAACCCCTTGCAGCACTAACTCTTCCGGGACGCTACAATATACACCCCCCCGCTGCCCCCTACCCCCCACCTCAACCCCGCCCACTTCAACCTCCTCATGCTCTCTCAGTGAGAGCATGTCCCAAATTCTAAGCTTCTGTTTTGAGGAATGTTAAAAAAAATAATGCACTTTGTGACTTCAAAAATAAATATGGCAGTGCCTTGTTGGAATTTTTTCTATAACTTGGAAAATCTTGTTACATTGTTTAATGCATCCAGCGGGGCATCACAACAAAATTAGGCATAATAATGTGTTACATGTAGAATGTGGCGAGTCGCCACGGCAAAATAAAAGCCGCCACACCTTAAAGGAGAACTTCACTTTTTGGGGGAATTTTGCCTTTTGTTCACAATCATGATGAAAGACATGACAATGGATGTCATTTATTTTTATTTTTATGAATTCTAAATATTTAATAAATGCAATCAAAAGTCCGCTTACAAAGAAGCCTATAGGGAGTCGCTCTATTCTGCCTAAAAAAACCCTTTGTGGAAGTCGCTTCCCAGCCGTTCCAAGAGCCAAGCTTGCAGTTTTGAACAATGATTTAATGTCCATAGAATTTGCTCACACTTTTCGCTCCCGCAGCACGTGACTTTTCAGCCACATCCGTATCCTCCTCCCCTCCTGCTCTCGGCCGCGTCTGTTAAAGACAACAGATGATTAGATTAACACGTACCACCTGTGAAATCTAATCACCTGCCAGCTGTGTCTTGCCGTCAGCACATGCCCCGCCCCTATCTGATGGTGCTCGTCCTCAGCACCATAGACAGCGGCGGTGACCTTTGCTTCTGCAAGCGCGCTGGCCACACCTCCCTCCACACGCTTAAAAAAACATCCAAACACCTCCATTAAGGTTTTATAAATATATAATGTAATATATATGTAATTTAGTAACGGGCAAATTTATAATAACATTTCATATTTACGTATTCTGATCATTTTAAGCATACACATTGCATTAAATACAAAAACGCATCACGACATTCCTTTTTTTTTTTTTTTTTAAACTACCGGTACATCACTGATTACTACTCACGGCAGACTCTATGAGAGCCAACGGTCATATTAAAACATCACTTACTGTACAAGGTCTGCTGTCGTTAGAATGCCAACTGATGTTCATATATTCCCATTTAGATGAAGAATGACTCATAATCGAAGAAAAGGGTGCTGGAACCAAGCGTCTTTTTGTGTCGTTCGCGCCATTCTCGGGTCTAAATTGGTTGTCAAAGTGTACCAAATCGTCCGATTATACCTCAACTATCTACTATCCAGGTGAGAGGCATGATTTATGGTCTACAATAAAGTTTGACGAGCAAGGAAATGAGGTAGCAGCTGATCAGTCAATCATGTCAACATTGGCACGCAAACTCGTGATCACGACATCGCTATAAATAGTTTGTCTGCGTTAGCGCTTACAATAAGATCACTAAAACTTGGTTAATATTCAAGTCACAAAATGTAAATGGAGTATTGTTGGCGTTTTTGAATGTTTTTTATTGTTTTTTTGGGGCGGAATAGAGGACCTCCCATTTACGTTACTTACATTATTAACGTTTATTAACGAATTAGAGTCCATTAAAAAAAAACATCCGTTGTCATGTATTTCATAATGATTGTGAACTCTAAGCAAAATTGTGCAGTCCCCCTTTAAAAATGAGGATATTTATGTGAAAACAAATACAAATAACATAACATATTGTAGCGTGCAGACAAAGGCACACAAAGTCTGACGCTCTTTTGAACTTTTATTGCCAATCTTATGCTAACAACTAGCTCATTTCTAACACGTATTCCCTCCCGTGCACACACGTCCGTCTCCATGCTTCACTCACAGACACACAACACTTCCTAATCCTGCGCCAATCTCCTTTCAGGCATGGTGTGTTTACGATCATGAGAACCCTGAATATCAATAAAACCAGGCCTTATTGTAAATCTTAACACGAGTAGGTTGTTACAGTATGAATGGATATAGCTTATTATTTGCACAGAAAATTTGTCCAAAAAAAAAAAAAAAAAAGCCTTTGATCACCGAAACAGCACTGTAGAACCGGATGTTGCAAGCGATACGCACAGAGCGGAGGCAACATGTATGCGATGAAGACGTACTGTAATATATCCGACATAGCGATCTACAAAATGTGCATATTGCAAATATTAAGATGATTGGAGAAGTCTCTGGCAATCCATCCGGACTGTTCTAGGCACAAAGTTCAAAAGCCAGCATCTGTGATGGTATGGGGGTGTATTAGTGCTCAAGGCATGGGTAACTTACACATCTGTGAAGGCACCATTAATGCTGAAAAGTACATACAGGATTTGGAGCAACATATGTTGCCATCCAAGCAACGTTATCATGGACGCCCCTGCTTATTTCAGCAAGACAATGCGAAGCCACATTCTGCACGTGTTACAACAGCGTGGCTTTGTAGTAAAAGAGTGCGGGTACTAGACTGGCCTGCCTTTAGTCCAGACATGTCTACCATTGAAAATGTGTGAGACCCCGGACTGTTGAACAACTTAAGCTGTACATCAAGCAAGAATGGGAAAGAATTCCACCTGAAAAGCTTCAAAAATTAGTCTCCTCGTTAACGTGTTGTTAAAAGGAAAGGCCATGTAACACAGTGGTAAAATAGCCTCTGTGCCAACTTTTTTGCAATGTGTTGCTGCCATTAAATTCTAAGTTAATGATTATTTACAAAAAAAAAATGATGCTTCTCAGTTTGAACATTAAATATGTTGTCTTTGCAGTCTATTTAATTGAATATAGGTTGAAAATTATTTGCAAATCATTGTATTCTGTTTTTATTTACCATTTACACAACGTGCCAACTTCACTGGTTTTGGGTTTCATATATAGTTTCCGCAAGAGCGCTGCAACAAAGTGCACATGAGACCAGTGGTGTGTGTGTGGGTGGTATTTTTTGCAGCAGAAGTTTTCAATGTTAATGATGTGCGATTCTTGGAAAAAACAAAGTTATAGCGAGCATAAAAAACTCTTCAAATCTTTATTTCAACGATTTTCCTAAAAAATGCATTGAGGCTGTGTTTTATCTGACTACTAGATTAATCGAACAAACTAATCAACATTACTAAAATAATCGATTGGTGCAGTCCTATATTGCCAGGCCTACTGTAAGCTTAGGTCAGGGATCCCCAAATTATGTCCGCGAGAAGTCCCAAGTGTAATTTTTTAAAATCAATTTTATATATATATATATATACATAAATGTATTTAATTATTATTATTGGGGACGGCGTGGCGAAGTTGGTAGAGTGGCCGTGCCAGCAATCGGAGGGTTGCTGGTTACTGGGGTTCAATCCCTACCTTCTACCATCCTAGTCACGTCCGTTGTGTCCTTGAACAAGACACTTCACCCGTTGCTCCTGATGGCTGCTGGTTAGCGCCTTGCATGGCAGCTCCCGCCATCAGTGTGTGAATGTGTGTGTAAATGGGTGAATGTGGAAATAGTGTCAAAGCGCTTTGAGTACCTTGAAGGTAGAAAAGCGCTATACAAGTATAACCCATTTATCATTTATTATTTTTTTTTCCCAATTATTATTTTTTTAAATCGGACTTTTCTAATCCATTTTCTACCGCTTGTTACTCTCGGTGTCTCCGAGCCGCTCAGGCAAATCATATTGTCTAAAAATGCATTTTCCCATCGATAACGTGACATAATAATAATAATAATAATAATAATAATAATGAATTTGTAACGTGCCATCTCCGGGTTGGGGAGGAGATCTTGCCCCAAGTGGAGGAGTTCAAGTACCTCGGAGTCTTGTTCACGAGTGAGGGAAGAGTGGATCGTGAGATCGACAGGCGGATCGGTGCGGCGTCTTCAGTAATGCGGACGCTGTATCGATCCGTTGTGGTGAAGAAGGAGCTGAGCCGGAAGGCAAAGCTCTCAATTTACCGGTCGATCTACGTTCCCATCCTCACCTATGGTCATGAGCTTTGGGTTATGACCGAAAGGACAAGATCACGGGTACAAGCGGCCGAAATGAGTTTCCTCCGCCGGGTGGCGGGGCTCTCCCATAGAGATAGGGTGAGAAGCTCTGTCATCCGGGGGGAGCTCAAAGTAAAGCCGCTGCTCCTCCGCATCGAGAGGAGCCAGATGAGGTGGTTCGGGCATCTGGTCAGGATGCCACCCGAGCGCCTCCCTAAGGAGGTGTTTAGGGCATGTCCAACCGGTAGGAGGCCACGAGGAAGACCCAGGACACGTTGGGAAGACTATGTCTCCCGGCTGGCCTGGGAACGCCTCGGGATCCCCCGGGAGGAGCTGGACGAAGTGGCTGGGGAGAGGGAAGTCTGGGCTTCCCTGCTTAGGCTGCTGCCCCCGCGACCCGACCTCGGATAAGCGGAAGAAGAAGATGGATGGAATTTGTAACGCACTTTACATTTGTTAAAATCTCAAAGTGCTACAAAGTATATAAAATAAAATAAAAAAATTATTAAAATAAAAATAAAAAGGTAAAAAATAAAAATAGAAAGTTAGAATGTATAATAGACAATTAAAATAGAAATAAAAACATGAAAAACAATAGATAAACACTAGACAAAACATAGAAACATATCTTTGCCAAGGAACATGTAACCAAATATTAACATTGCTGTATGTATACTTTTGACCCAGCACATTTGGTCACAATTTCAGTAGACCCATAATAAATTCATAAAAGAAGCAAACTTCATGAATGTTTTTTTGTGACCAACAAGTATGTGCTCCAATCACTCTATCACAAAAAAATAAGAGTTGTAGAAATTATTGGAAACTCAAGACAGCCATGACATTATGTTCTTTACAAGTGTATGTAAACTTTTGACCACAACTGTATATTTTTTAACCCAATGCAAGTGAAAAAGTTTGGGGACCCCTGGCTTAGGTCATGTTATACCCCTCTCTGTCCTATCTGCCATGAGAAGTCTGCAGCTGGACTCCCAAAAAATGTAATACCGTATTTTCCGCACTATAAGGCGCACCTAAAAACCACACATTTTCTCAAAAGCTGACAGTGCGCCTTATAACCCGGTGCGCTTTATTACGATTCATTTTCATAAAGTTTCGATCTCGCAACTTCGGTAAACAGCCGCCATCTTTTTTCCCGGTAGAACAGGAAGCGCTTCTTCTTCTACGCAAGCAACCGCCAAGGAAAGCACCCGCCCCCATAGAACAGGAAGCGCTTCTTCTTCTACTGTAAGCAACCACCCGCCCCCGGAAGAAGAAGAAAAAACGCGCGGATATCACCGTACGTTTCATTTCCTGTTTACATCTGTAAAGACCACAAAATGGCTCCTACTAAGCGACAAGGATCCGGTTCATAAAAAGACGCAATCTCTCCATCCGCACACGGATTACTACCGTATTTCACAGCAACTGATATTCCTGTGAACCGCACTGTGGAACGGGAGCACGTACGGTGAATATTCGCACCACAGGGAATGAGAAGTCATCCTTCACTGTGGTTCTAGCTTGCCATGCTAACTTCCACCCATGGTGATATTCAAAAGGAAGACCTTGCCAAAAGAGACCTTTCCAGCCGGCGTCATCATAAAAGCTAACTCGAAGGGATGGATGGATGAAGAAAAGATGAGCGAGTGGTTAAGGGAAGTTTACGCGAAGAGGCCGGGTGGCTTTTTTCACACAGCTCCGAAGGCGAACACACCTTCACTAAGACGGGCAGACAGCGCCGGACGACATACGCCAACATTTGCCAGTGGATCGTAAATGCCTGGGCAGATATTTCGGTCACAACTGTGGTCCGAGCTTTCCGGAAGGCAGGATTCACAGAACTACTGGACAACAACAGCGACACTGACTCCGATGACTTCTACGAGACGGAACCGGCCATTTTGCATCCCACGCTTGCGCAACTTTTCAATTCGGACACCGAAGACGAAGAATTCGAAGGATTTACGAATGAAGAATAACTTCAGAAGGTGAGCGCTATGTATATTTTGTGTGTTGTGACATTAACGTTCGAGCAACATTATGTTGCTATTGCTCTACACCATTTTGAATTTTACTATGTTTGTGATTGCACATTTGCGTACATTTTGGGACAGAGTTGTTAGAACGCTGGTTTTCAATATATTATTAAAGTTTGACTGAACTATCTGACTGTTTTTTTGACATTCCCTTTAGCGCAGCGTAGGCGCGGCTTATAATCCGGGGCGGCTTATTGGTGGACAAAGTTATGAAATATGTAATTCATTGAAGGTGCGGCTAATAATCCGGTGCGCCTTATAGTGCGGAAAATACGGTAAATCAATAGTCTTTTGTGGAGAAAACAGCATAATGATGCAACCCTCAGAGAGACCCTTCCTTAAATGCAAGCGAGCTCGTTTGATTGACTAATCGCCTGCTAAATGAGAAAAGACAATACAAGCTTGCTGGGAGATGCAGGTGTTCGGACTCACGAGGGGTGGTGCTGATTGTTGGACTCCTCTTCTTCTTCTTCTTCCATCGGCTGCCATTTACACCTCCAAGCATTAGCTCCATCTAAAAGACCATTTTTTTGGATTAGATGTGGCGTACCTTTAAAGTTGTGTATTTGAATATGAAAAGGACAGCAGTGAGTGGGCTAGTGACGGGAAGCCCAAGGGATCCAAACACTGACTTCCTCTAAAATGTTAATGGTTTGGCTAATTGAAGGTATGTTCTTTGTCAGCTCACGCTTTTTTTTTTTTTTTTCCGAGGGTCTCATCTACGGAGTGAGCCACCACTAGGTAGCAGAGCTTTTAGATGTTAGCGGATTTGACTGCCGCTGATACGGGGCGCCGGCGGATTTGGCCGCTTTTAAGATAAGTTGGGGGATATGCATGCAGATCCCGCACCGACCTGCATTCATAACACACACACTCACACACACACACACACACACACACACACACACACACACACTCGTGTGCATGTTGAATTTCAAAAAGAGAATAATTGCCCGGGGCGGCGGCAGGGGGAGCGTGGCCTCAGGATTCCCCGAGAGTGCGTGTGAAGTTAACGAATCACGAGTCTATCAACTGAAGCTCATCTTTCATGGCGCCATTTCGCCCCCCTGAGTAATAGCAAAGTGGAGTAAGAAGACAAATCATTTGCTTGTCTCCGTCCCCTCTCTCGCTTTCTTCGAGGGTCTCTTTATTTGATGGCGTTAAAACATTACGCTCATTGAGTTGTACTGATTTACAGACTAGATTTGTTGGTGTAAAGCTTCCGCTCCTGAACTATAAGTGTGTCAAAGCGTTAGAGATGCGCGGTTTGCGGACACAACCGCGGAGTCCGCGGATTATCCGCGGATCGGGCGGATGAAATTAAAAAAAATAAGATTTTATCCGCTCGCGGGTCGGGTCGGGCGGATTAATTAGATATTTTTTTTTTTTTTTTTTTTTGCGGGTGGCAGTTAAACCAATTCGGAAATATATATACATAGTTAAATGTTGTTACCCACATACGAAAAACGAGCAGGCACCTGCAGCATATGCCACAACAGAAGAAAAAAAAAGAAAAGAGATGGACACTTTTACGGAGCGGAGAAGGGACGCCTCGCCGGGGTCCGGGACCGAGGCCCCTTCCCCCGAGAGGGCCCCACCGGGAGCCGTAGCTGAGGCGATCCGCGAGAAGGGCCCGACGCACGTCCAGGGTCACTACCGCGCCCACCGCACCGACACCCCGCCTCGTCCGCTTTCGCCGCGGCCGGCGTCACGCGCAGCAGGTAAGCAGCTTACCTGCCCGCCACCCCCGTGGCCGGGGGCTCGTAACATGGGTCACTCCGCGCGCTCCGCCCGCGCAGCTTACCTGCTTGCCACCCCTGTTGCCGGGGGCGCGTAACAGGGGTCACTCCGCGCACAGTGCGCTCACGAAAGGGGTGGGGCTCACCCTGGTTGATATAGAGAGCAGGACGGTGGCCATGGAATTTCATTTAAGGTTTGTGATAAACCATCAAACTCATTCGTTAAAAGGACTCTATAGTAATATAAAGCGAAATTTTCTGGACATTATCATGCAAGAAAAGTTTATTTTTGGGATCGCGATCACCGCGTAATGATTTTTAAAGGTTGCATTACATTATTAACTGTCCCATGTGATCAGCCAGTGCGATTGGAAGTCCATGCTCAATTATTGCCTCCGTAAATAAAACTTCGGCATTTATCACATCCAAAGAATCTGTTTGGGCGACGAAAAACGTTGAAAGTTTTCCACTTGTATCGCTAGCAACGGCATTAGACTTGTGTTTTTTTGTCCCAACGTGGTCTTTTACATCGCTAATTCCTCCGTGTCCGATCGAAAAATTTTGTCTGCACAAGGTGCAATTCGCGTAGTTTTCACCCTTTTTTTTTTTTTTTAATTAATATTAGATATATAACAACGGGCGGATGGCGGGCGGATGCAGTTTTGATCAAACGTTACATCGGGTGGATGGCGGATGGATGACGACTTTCTGACGCGGTTGCGGATGAGATAAATTGCCTATCCGCGCATCTCTACAAAGCGTGCACACTTACTGTGTTGCCGGTAGGGATGATGCTCGAAACCGGTTTTCCCTGTTGTTCGATAAGAAAAGAACCGAGTCCTCGGACTCGAATCCCTTTTTGAGAACCGGTACCCGTTATCGAGACCACTATAGTAAAGAAAAATAGTTGGTTCTTTATTCGAATCCCTGGGAACGACTCCCGTCCCGACAAGAAATGCCCCGTGTGACATCACAAGAAATGATGTCACAGATTTGACTAATTTGGACAACCAGGAATGGTGAAGATAAGGTCCTTTTTAAAAAAAATAATAAAATAAAATAAGATAAATAAATTAAAAACATTTTCTTGAATAAAAAATAAAGTAAAACAATATAAAAACAGTTACATAGAAACTAGTAATTAATGAGAATGAGTAAAATTAACTGTTAAAGGTTAGTACTATTAGTGGACCAGCAGCACGCACAATCATGTGTGCTTACGGACTGTATCCCTTGCAGACTGTATTGATATATATTGATATATAATGTAGGAACCAGAATATTAATAACAGAAAGAAACAACCCTTTTGTGTGAATGAGTGTGAATGGGGGAGGGAGGTGTTTTGGGTTAGTGCGCTAATTGTAAGTGTATTTTGTGTTTTGTATGTTGATTTAATAAAAAACAACAAAAACGATGCTGATATTAAAAAAAACGATACCAATAATTTCTGATATTACTTTTTAAAGCATTTATTTAAAGATGTCAATAAACTTCTCAATCAATCAATCAATTTTTCAGCTGTGGTTCGTATAGGCCCCAGCGGTACTTAGTTGTAATACACTTTTCCACCACTTGTGGCAGTAATGACAATGTAGAACAAACAGAAGAAGTCTGGCGCTAATGTCAGAGAGAAACTTCTTAAGCGCAAAAATTATGACTAAAGTGGTGCAGCTGTATTTTTATTTGCACTTTAATTTTATTGACAGTTTAGTTAAGAAACATATTTATTACTAATTTATTTTAGCACAACATAATACATATTGTGTGTACATTTATTTTTTCTAATTAGCCTGACCTAGGCCTAAAGTTTATTTGTTAAATTGATAATATAATCTTTGTGATCAACACATGCTTTTATATCATTTTACAAGGTATTAAACTGTATGTAGGGTAGGTATGGAATTTTATTGAATACGATCAAAATCAAGAGTTAAATGACTAATTCAGTGTTAATATTGGAGTTGGGTCCTGAGGTCAAACAGATCAAGAACCCCTGCTATGTGTCATCGCGGGGGGGGGGGGGGGGGGGGGGGGGGTCACATCTTACTGTGGGGTTATTTCCCCCGGGATGCAAACGGACCACTCCGGACAAGACGTGCAGGTAGGAACATGATTTATTCTCAAAAACTTGAACAAGTGCCAAAACAGAAAACAAGCCGACGGAACAAAGTGCCGATCACACTCGAAGCTAAGGCTACCACTTAGCATAGGCAAAAGACAAGGAATACTCACGTAACCTGTTGCATAAAGCAAACAATGAAGCCAGGACGACTGACCGGCAAAGGCAGGCTTAAATAGTCCCTCTGATTAGTGCTCGGAAAACAGGTGAGCGTCCCGGGCACCAATCAGAGACAGGTGGAAACAATAAGCACCCATGGTAACTAAAAACAAACAAGGGTGCACCAAAACAGGAACTAAGGGACTCTGTACCGAGGATGTCGTTGTGGCTTGTGCAGCCCTTTGAGACACTTGTGATTTAGGGCTATATAAATAAACATTAATTGATTGATTGACTCCAAAACTAACAGAATATAACAAAAACATGATCCGGGCCACGGATCATGACACTATGTACAATGACCCTGCAGATGGAAATTAACCTTTGGCTACAATCTGGCATATTAACACTGTATATGTTCATTAATGTGCATTGTTGTACTATAACAAATGGCGACTTCCTATCAGGAGTTGTAATATACATCTAATAACAAGTAGGGATGTCCGATAATGGCTTTTTGCCGATATCCGATATTGTCCAACTCTTTAATTACCGATACCGATATCAACCGATACCGATATCAACCGATATATACAGTCGTGGAATGAACACATTATTATGCCTAATTTGGACAACCAGGTATGGTGAAGAAAAATTAAATAAGATAAATAAATTAAAAACATTTTCTTGAATAAAAAAGAAAGTAAAACAATATAAAAACAGTTACATAGAAACTAGTAATCAATGAAAATTTGTAAAATTAACTGTTAAAGGTTAGTACTATTAGTGGACCAGCAGCACGCACAATCATGTGTGCTTACGGACTGTATCCCTTGCAGACTGTATTGATATATAATGTAGGAACCAGAATATTAATAACAGAAAGAAACAACCCTTTTGTGTGAATGAGTGTGAATGGGGGAGGGAGGTTTTTTGGGTTGGTGCACTAATTGTAAGTGTATCTTGTGTTTTTTATGTTGATTTAATAAAATTAAATTAAAAAAACAAAACAAACAAACAAACAAACAAAAACATACTGATAATAAAAAAAATAATTTCCGATATTACATTTTAACGCATTTATCGGCAGGCCAATATTATCGGACATCTCTAATAACAATTCATTGGTGTGGTTAGTGGGACAGGCCAAAGTTACGTTGGAGAAAATGATTCCGTGCGGCCCGGTAGCAAATGCGTCACGGACCGGTACCGGTCCCCGGACAGGTGGTTGGGGACCACTGCCTTAAAGAATAAATGTGTAAACATAAACATTCCAGGCAGTCTATAAATTAAGATTTTATGAAGCGACTGATCAGAAAATAACACATTTTGTCAAAGAAGTTTCATAATCGACATTTTTTCCATCCATCCATCCATTTTCTACCGCTTATTCCCTTTGGGGTCGCGGGGGGCGCTGGAGCCTATCTCAGCTACAATCGGGCGGAAGGCGGGGTACACCCTGGACAAGTCGCCACCTCATCGCAGGGCCAACACAGATAGACAGACAACATTCACACTCACATTCACACACTAGGGCCAATTTAGTGTTGCCAATCAACTTATCCCCAGGTGCATGTCTTTGGAGGTGGGAGGAAGCCGGAGTACCCGGAGGGAACCCACGCAGTCACGGGGAGAACATGCAAACTCCACACAGAAAGATCCCGAGCCCGGGATTGAACCCAAGACTACTCAGGACCTTCGTATTGTGAGGCAGATGCACTAACCCCTCTGCCACCGTGAAGCCCCGACATTTTTTCATTTTGTCGAATATGAAACCCTAGTGCCCATACACATGACACTACTTTACCCTTGCTAAGCATACTAAGCACCAAGCCCCCCCCCCTATATGACAGTGGCCATCAATGACAGTCAGGGGACGCTAGAGGAAGCTGACTCTACACTACACGAGCGGCCATCGAGTGAAAGGTAAGCCGCCTCGTTGCAGGATGGACTGATGGCCCGGCGGAGGTGTTATTAGTCTTGCACCGCCGGGTGAGCCCTCACGTCCACTCAGGCAGAGATGGTGGGGGGGGGGGGGAAAGGGCGGTGGAAGTGCGAGCAGTCAGTGCGGCGAGGGACAATCCGTCAGCGGCAGTCATCACTTACAGCTTGAAGCTGCACACCACTCACTCAATAAGAAGCGCTGGCCTGACTTTAACAAGAGCACTGGGCAGGGCCACGCGGGAACATGATTAAAAAATATGCATGCCGGAGAATGAAATGCAAATGCGTCACACATTACTTAGTAGCTGGAGAAATTTGAATGCGAGAAGAATAAAAGCGAGATTTTGATCAAAAAGTATCCCAAAATCTTATGAAAAAATACAAAAAAGAAAGCCATTTAATAAATGTTCATTTCATAACTAGAGATGTCCGATAATATCGGCCGATAAATGCGTTAAAATGTAATATCGGAAATTATTGGTATAGTTTTTTTTTTTTATCGGTCTCGTTTTTTTTCTTTTTTCGTTTTTTTTCTTTCTTATTAAATCAACATAAAAACACAAGATACACTTACAATTAGTGCACCAACCCAAACAACCTCCCTAAAAAACCTCTTTCTGTCTGTTATTAATATTCTGGTTCCTACATTATATATCAATATATAGCAATACAGTCTGCATGTCATGTCTGTATTATCATGTTTTGTTTTAAGTCATGTTTTGTTTAGTTTCTGTCTTTTTCACTCCCTTGTCTGGTCACCATAGCAACCATTAGTTTTCACCTGTCACGTCACGCACCTGTTTCACGTCTTGAGTCACGCACCTGTTTTCGCTAATCATGTCTAGTATTTAAGTTCAGTGTTTTTCAGTTTGTTTTTCTGACGACCTCGCACCCCATACCGCACCCCATATATGCTTCTGCACACTCCTCTATGATCCTGCTTCATGTCCCTTGTCACAGTAAGTTTTTGTTTATCAAGCCACAGTTAATGTTTTTGTTTAAGTGTTCATAGTTTATTCTCCGCCACTGTGCGCGCTTTTTGTTTGATCCTTTTTTTTTGTATTTATAGTTAGTTCATCTGTCAAGTGGGGGTCGCAGCTTGCTGCGGGATTGTTCTTCCAACGCAAGATAGACGGCTACGGACAACAGCGTGAAGGTAGGCTAGGATTTATTTAACATAAATCATGCACTACCGCGAACATAAACAATACAACCACAATCAACAACAAAAAAAAGAGGCAAGCGTGCCTAAAACGCAAGTGAAGCTAATCTTAAACAAAAACTAGGACATGGACATGGAAACTTACTTTTGTCAAAACGAGACCTGAACCGGAGTGACATAATGACAGAAACTAAACAAAACATGACTTAAAACAAAACATGATTATACAGACATGACACTGCAAGGGATACAGTCCGTAAGCACACATGATTGTGCGTGCTGCTGGTCCACTATTAGTACTAACCTTTAACAGTTCATTTTACTCATTTTCATTAATTACTAGTTTCTATGTAACTGTTTTTATATTGTTTTACTTTCTTTTTTATTCAAGAAAATGTTTTTAATTAATTTATCTTATTTTGTTAATTTTTTTTTAAAAAGTACCTTCTCTTCACCATACCTGGTTGTCCAAATTAGGCATAATAATGTGTTAATTCCACGACTGCATATATCGGTTGATATCGGTATCGGTAATTAAAGAGTTGGACAATATTGGAATATCGGATATCGGCAAAAAGCCATTATAGGACATCCCTATTCATAACAGTACGCTAAAAAAACAACAACAATGAAGACGAGTGAGGACACCAGGAAAAGGGACCGAGACTGTGGAGTGTAGTACCGCCAATTAGACACAGAGGCAGTGTAAAGTGGTTCACAACATGACCATAATTTAGGGCTGGGTGATATGGCCTTTTATTAATATCTCGATATTTTTAGGCCATGTCACGATACACGATATATATCTCAATATTTTGCCTTAGCCTTGAATGAACACTTGATGCATATAATCACAGCAGTATGATGATTCTATGTGTCTACATTAAAACATTCTTGTTCATACTTCATTAATTAGGACCTTGTGTGGTGTTCGGGTCTGTGGGACCCGTTTTCATTTTTTATTAAAAGAAAAATGATACAACTAATTAATTTTTCAAACTGAGACTCACTGACTTTGGCTCATTTTCTGTGAAGAACATATATCAGAATACATATTTTATGACCACATACCATACACCCTCCCTACACATTTCTATTACATATAATATGTCCGGGTCCACTGGGCCTGGGGCTAATAGAAGTGTGGAAATTGATGTTCTCACACACACACACACACACACACACACACACACACACACACACACACACACACACACACACACACACACACACACACACACACACACACACACACAGCAGGCCTAGACAGGAGGAGGACAGAGTGTAGGTACACAGAATATCAGAGGGTCAAATGTGCGAGAAAATGAGAGCAGACAGTGTTGACAAACAATGTTGCAACCTTGTGTGGGAACCGCAGGTGCAGAAACACAAAAGAAGAATCCCTGTGGGATGCAGAAACTGGCAGAGATATTTTCCATGCAACGTTCATATTGTTGTTACTCAGCCAGCATTCTGGGGGTCTGATGGACCCGTTGCATTTTGTGGCTTTTAATGCCTCACAATCAAACACTTTTATGTTAAAATACTGAACAGATGTTTACCTTATCCCAATAAACATCTGTTCAGTATTTTAACATATTTAACCGACCCCTGGGTTGCCTAGCCCAGGGGTCGGCAACCCAAAATGTTGAAAGAGCCATATTGGACCAAAAATACAAAAACAAATCTGTCTGGAGACGCAAAAAATTTAAAGCCATATTACATACAGATAGTGTGTCATGAGATATAAATTGAATTAAGAGGACTTAAAGGAAACTAAATGACCTCAAATATAGCTACAAATGAGGCATTAAAAGCCACAAAATGCAACGGGTCCATCAGACCCACAAACGCTGGCTGAGTAACAACAATATGAACATTACACAAGGGTTAATATATGCTCATTTTAAACTTTCATGCAGAGAGGGAAATCACAACTACCGGTAAGTCAATTTACCAAAACTGTATTTATTAAACAGTTATTAAGCAGTGGCACAAACATTCATGTCATTTCCAAAACAGAAAGTGCAAGATAGTCAGAGACATTTTAAAACAAGCTATGAGTGCACTTTTGTGCATGATGTCACTAAGATGACATATCAAAACAAAACTAAATAAAAGTGCACTTTTTGTACAGAACGCCACTACAATAGTTTCAAACAAATAAAGTGCACTTTTGTGCATGATGTTGTCAAGACTTGGACTTTGGCGTGGTTTGTTTTCCCATGGTGCAAAGGATTTGGACTGGACATGGCGTGAAGGTAATGACATCTTTTATTTTAACACTATAACTACAAAAAAAGAAGCAAACAAAAGGCGCGCACAATGGCGGAGAACAAACTTGACTAATGAAACCAAAGACTAGCACAAAGGCAATTAACTGTGAACATGAAACAAAAACACTAACTGTGGCATTAATAAACAAAACTTACTTGTGATGACGTGAACAGGGCAGCATGGACTATGAAACAAACAGTGTGAACTAAGCATGGAACCGTAAACATGGCATGAAGCAGAGTGATGTCGCCAGAAAGACAGCCTGGCAACTGGAAGCTTAAATAATAGTGACATGATTAGTGACAGCAGGTGCGTGACTCAAAATGTGAAAACGTGAGACAGGTGCGTGACATGAGGATATGAACCAGGTGAAACTAATGGTTGGTATGGTGACAAAGCAAGGGAGTGAAAACAGGAACTAAAAAGTGTCCAAAAACCAAGCAAAACATAACTAAACAAAACATGATCACAGACATGACAGATGTCACACAAGATATTTCAATAAGTGTCAAATAAAAATGAGCTGCATAATAGGAAATCAAATAGTGTATGTCCTTCGCTATGTGGTAGGTTCCTGCGGACGTTATCTCCTTATGTTGTTGACTAGTTTTTTCATACGGTGTTGATCTGGAAATAGTTGCTTCGGCATTTTGTGGGTGAACGGAGATGTTGACATGCGGAGTTTCAAGCACTCTTCATTCTCTAGTGGGTGACTTTTCAAATGATGCTACATTAGCAGTGCTGCTACTTTTTGTAGCAACGCTTTTGCCGCATACTTGACATATTACGGTTGTCTGTTCAACATCTTCCCGCTTGAAGCCAAACCACCGCCAGACGATGGACCCCGTGCTGTTTTTCTTGGGAATGAATTATTCCTTCATTTGTTACCAGACTCGCACCTTCTTTCTCTCGTATTACCACTCGCACCACTCCGCTAGCATCACAGCTAACGTTACCCATGCCCCTACCTCTCTGATCGGCGAGGGCGTATGACGTTGCACGCGCGACAGTATGTGACGTATGTAAGAAGGTGCGCTTGTTTTAAGTCTCTGTGAGAAGGAGAGACAAGAAAGAGTGAGAAGAGCATGTAGTGTAATGCCCGCAGCTAAAAGCAACTGCATGAGAACGTATACTCGAATAATCACAATATAGTCATTTTCTACATCGCACAGAGACAAAACCTGCGATATATTGAGTATATTCGATATATCGCCTAGCCCAGGGGTCGGCAACCCAAAATGTTGAAAGAGCCATATTGGACCAAAAATACAAAAACAAATCTGTCTGGAGACGCTAAAAATTAAAAGCCATATTACATACAGATAGTGTGTCATGAGATATAAATTGAATTAAGAGGACTTAAAGGAAACTAAATGACCTATGTACATATAGCTAGCCTAAATAGCATGTTAGCATCGATTAGCTTGCATTCATGCACTGACCAAATATGTCTGATTAGCACTCCACACAAGTCAATAACATCAACAAAGCTCACCTTTCATGCACAACGTTAAAAGTTTGGTGGACAAAATGAGACAGAAAAAGAAGTGGCATAAAACACGTCCTAGAAAGTCGGAGAAAGTTATACATGTAAACAAACTACGGTGAGTTCAAGGACCGCCAAAATTAGTAGGACAAAGCGGCGCTCGCCAAATACTCGAATCAGATACTCGAATCAGTGAAGCATGTTTAATATAAACAGTGTGCTTTGTAACAATTAGAGAGGCTTGTGTCATGTTTGTCCTCCTACATAAACCATATTAAAACAAAAAAATATATTTTTTCCCCCCTCAGCTTTTGCCATTTTTCATACATTTTTAAAAAAGCTCCAGAGAGCCACTAGGGCGGCGCTAAAGAGCCGCATGCGGCTCCAGAGCCGCGGGTTGACGACCCCTGGGCGAACCCTACGATAATTATGTTACTAGAATGATGTGTTGTCCTTAAAGGGGAACTGCACTTTTTATGTTGCCTATCAATCACAATCATTATGAGAGACAAGAAGACACTTGTTAGATGCAGCTAATGGGAGTCATCGTTATAGCCTTCAAAGTCCTCTAAAACAACTGCAAAACCCTCCATCAACGTTTTATATACACACTGCAAGTCTGTATACAGACATGTTTATAACAATATGTAATTTGTTCGATATTTACTGGAATTTGATCATTTTAATCAATGGTGAGGACTGATCTCTTCGGTGCATTGATTTTAGTTTGTTACATTTTTGTTGTGTTTTGCTCGATTGTAAAAGATACACGACTACGGAGGAGCTGGTCTGAGAAGTAAAAGAGGAGCGATGTTCATATGTTGTTAATATTCAGTGTTTTATTGTTCATAGTTAATATTGTAAATCACACTTTCTTTATTTTTATGTACATTTTGGGTGTCCCATTCAGTAAAGAACTGTAAAATTCCATTCCGTTTTTTTAAAGTGGTCTGTCATAACTTTTTTTAGAACTCTATCGGACGTTGTGACTTTTGGTATTGGGGTTCCTGAAAAAAAGGGACCCAAACACACATACTGTACAGCAGATTTGTACAGCTAAATGTGTATATATCATTTATATAGACACAGTTTTTCTCTCAATGTCGCCCCCTGAGTCAAAATATTTGCTCAGTTCTGCATTATGGGAAACCATTTCCAAAAACTATTTGAAATGTTGACTCGTCAGACCACAGAAGACTTTTCCACTTTGCATCAGTCCATCTGAGATGAGCTCGGGCCCAGCAAAGCCGGCGGCGTTTCTGGGTGTTGTTGATAAATAGCTTTGGCTTTGCATAGTAGAGTTTTAACTTGCACTTACAGATGTAGCGACAAACTGTACTTACTGACAGTGGTTTTCTGAAGTGTTCCTGAGCCCATGTGGTGATATCCTTTACACACTGATGTCGCTTTTTGATGCAGTACCGCCTGAGGGATCCAAGGTCACGGGCATTACCGCTCACGTGCAGTGATTTCTCCAGATTCTCTGAACCTTTTGATGATATTACAGACCGTAGATGGTGAAATCCCTAAATTCCTTGCAATAGCTCGTTTAGAAATGTTGTTCTTAAACTATTCGACAATTTGCTCGCGCATTTGTTCACAAAGTGGTGACCCTCGCCCCATCCTTGTTTGTGAATGACTGAGCATTTCATGGACGCTGCTTTTATACCCAATCATGGCACCCACCTGTTCCCGATTAGCCTGTTCACCTGTGGGATGTTTGGTGAGCATTCCGCAACTTTCTCAGTCTTTTTTGCCACGTGTGCCAGCTTTTTTTTAAACATGTTGCAGGCATCAAATGAGCTAATATTTACAAAAAATATCGTTTTCCAGTTTGAATGTTAAGTATCTTGGGAAACCCTCCAACTTAATAGATTATGTTTTAGTGTGGAAAGTGAGTAGAGCCGTGTCAAGTCGAGTTAAAAACGTGGGGCAAAAACAAAAATGGTTGACATTAAAATGGAACATTATCACCAGACCTATGTAAGCGTCAATATATACCTTGATGTTGCAGAAAAAAGACCATATATTTTTTTAACCGATTTCCGAACTCTAAATGGGTGAATTTTGGCGAATTAAACGCCTTTCTAATATTCGCTCTCGGTGCAATGACGTCACAATGTGACGTCGCATCAGAAAGCAATCCGCCATTTTCTCAAACACCGAGTCAAATCAGCTCTGTTATTTTCCGTTTTTTCGACTGTTTTCCGAACCTTGGAGACATCATGCCTCGTCGGTGTGTTGTTGGAGGGTGTAACAACACGAACAGGGACGGATTCAAGTTGCACCAGTGGCCCAAAGATGCGAAAGTGGCAAGAAATTGGACGTTTGTTCCGCACACTTTACCGACGAAAGCTATGCTACGACAGAGATGGCAAGAATGTGTGGATATCCTGCGACACTCAAAGCAGATGCATTTCAAAGAAATCTGCCGCCAGACCCCCATTGAATCTGCCGGAGTGTGTGAGCAATTCAGGGACAAAGGACCTCGCTACCACGGCAAGCAATGGCGGCAGTTTGTTCCCGCACCCGAGCGAGCTAAACCCCCTATCGACCCTAGCTTCCCTGGCCTGCTGACATCAACTCCAAAACTGGACAGATCAGCTTTCAGGAAAAGAGCGCGGATGAAGGTATGTCTACAGAATATATTAATTGATGAAAATTGGGCTGTCTGCACTCTCAAAGTACATGTTGTTGCCAAATGTATTTCATATGCTGTAAACCTAGTTCATAGTTGTTAGTTTCCTTAAATGCCAAACAAACACATACCAATCGTTGGTTAGAAGGCGATCGCCGAATTCGTCCTCGCTTTCTCCCGTGTCGCTGGCTGTCGTGTCGTTTTCGTCGGTTTCGCTTGCATACGGTTCAAACCGATATGGCTCAATAGCTTCAGTTTCTTCTTCAATTTCATTTTCGCTACCTGCCTCCACACTACAACCATCCGTTTCAATACATTCGTAATCTGTAGAATCGCTTAAGCCGCTGAAATCCGAGTTTGAATCCAAGCTAATGTCGCTATAGCTTGCTGTTCTTTCCGCCATGTTTGTTTGTGTTGGCTTCACTATGTGACGTCACAGGAAAATGGACGGGTGGTTGAAATCAGGCACTTTGAAGCTTTTTTTTAGGGATATTGCATGATGGGTAAAATTTTGAAAAAAACTTCGAAAAATATAATAAGCCACTGGGAACTGATTTTTAATGGTTTTAACAATTCTGAAATTGTGATAATGTTCCCCTTTAAGGTTGATTAGTGTATAATATCCTCATGAGAACCAGTGTCCTCTGGTCAATTTTTTTTGTCAGAGGGACAGATTTGAGGTAATCAAATATACACCTGGTATGCAAAACACTGCAAATGACGGAGGAAACTCTAATTATGCTTCACTCTGAAAGAAGAAGACAAGTAAATGCCACTAAAAATGGTAGTTGTTGGAAATATGTCCTCACTAGAGATGCGCGGTTTGCGGGCACAACCGCGGAGTCCGCGGATTATCCGCGGATCGGGCGGATGAAATTTAAAAAAATAAGATTTTATCCGCGTGCGGGTCGGGTCAGGCGGATCAATTAGATTTTTTTTTTTTTTTTTTTTTTTTTTTTTTTTTTTTTTTTTTTTTTGCGGGTGGCAGTTAAACCAATTCGGAAATATATACACATAGTTAAATGTTGTTACCCACATACGAAAAACGAGCAGGCACCTGCTGCATATGCCACAACAGAAGAAAAAAAAAGAAATGAGAGGGACACTTTTACGGAGCGGAGAAGGGACGCCTCGCCGGTGTCCGGGACCGAGGCCCCTTCCCCCGAGAGGGCCCCACCGGGAGCCGTAGCTGAGGCGATCCGCGAGAAGGGCCCAACGCATGTCCAGGGTCACTACCGCGCCCACCGCACCGACACCCCGCCTCGTCCGCCTTCGCTGCGGCCGGCGTCACGCGCAGCAGGTAAGCAGCTTATCTGCCCGCCACCCCCCGAAATTCACATTTCTATCACAATTATCATACTGTAAACATGGTAAGCTAACTTCATTAAAATTAATAGTCCTGTCAATAGCATGGAATTACAATTCAAATGTAGTTTTTTTGTAAGCCTTTCAAAAGAATTCAAAATATGAAAAATTAATGAAAATTAATTTAAGCCATCAGACACTTTGAAAAGTGGCACATCACATCTCTAATGTAATCATTTTAACTTTTCAACAGAAATAGCACTGCAAAAATATTAAGGACATACTTCTGTATTTTGGTAGTTATGCTGTCAACATTTAACAAGATTTCTTCAACTTGGACTTGAAAGCATAAATAGTATAAACACTTTTAACAGTATGTCGTGCTGTGAAATACAGCCGACAGGATTGCGCACCACACAGGAAGCAAGGCCAAAGTGCATGCAGGTGCAGGAGAAGAAAGGACTTCTTTCATTTAAGGTTTGTGATAAACCATCAAACTCATTCGTTAAAAGGACTCTATAGTAATATAAAGCGAATTTTTCTGGACATTATCATGCAAGAAAAGTTTATTTTTGGGACCGCGATCACCGCGTAATGATTTTTAAAGGTTGCATTACAAACATGTAACTGTCCCATGTGATCAGCCAGTGCGATTGGAAGTCCATGCTCAATTATTGCCTCCGTAAATAAAACTTCGGCATTTATCACATCCAAAGAATCTGTTTGGGCGACGAAAAACGTTGAAAGTTTTCCACTTGTATCGCTAGCAACGGCATTAGACTTGTGTTTTTTTGTCCCAAAGTGGTCTTTTACATCGCTAATTCCTCCGTGTCCGATCGAAAAATCTTGTCTGCACAAGGTGCAATTCGCGTAGTTTTCACCCTTTTTTTTTTTAATTAAAGAAAAAACGTATTTTTTATCACTGCACCCGTAACCCGGAATAGGTTGATGAAAACCGTACGAATTACGGGAAAACCGGAGTAGTTGGCAGGTGCCTCACTAATGCCTTGCATCGTCTATATTAGATATACCGGGCGGATGGCGGGCGGATGCAGTTCTGATCAAATGTTAGATCGGGTGGATTGCGGATGGTTGACGACTTTCTGATGCGGTTGCGGATGAAATATTTGCCTATCCGCGCATCTCTAGTCCTCACACATCCAGTGCTGGTCATAATGGGAGGTGGCGCTGCACGTGGAGGTGAAGGACGTGTGGACAATAAATGACTGCGATGGGAGCTCCAGCGAAAACAAGAATTGTGCTGTCTTTCAGCGAAGGTGAGTGATGAATTGTAGGTAAGAGGTGCGGTGTTGTGTTATTAATATACATCAGGGGGCTCCAGCGCCGCACTAAATCAGGAGCTGCGGTGCATTTGTTATTCTAATGGCACGCAATGGCTTCAGTGCGGGTGGCTGGCGGGGAAGTTAAAAAAAGACATTTAAACACGAGCAATCAGTGGTATTTTAATCACGACTATACGGCCTTTCAACAGTTTAGCTCAAAGAGACAGAGAAATGAAAAGATGATATAGTGGACGTCCCAGCACAGCGTGAGTCTGTCCACTCCCCCACCCAAAAAAAATTCACCAAAGCCTTCCGAAACGACAATAAAGCCCCTTTTCTTCCACTCAGAGTGCTACTTTACTTTCAGCAGCTGCTGCGACCCCCGAGAACATAAATCAGCTTTGGGAGTGAAAGAAGCCGCGCAAGACGGACGATTCCAGGGGGAAGTCGATAGATTGAAGAATCAATTGTGGCAAAAATATATGGCATGGACGTTCATCTTCAGTCCATATATTGGGCGCTCTAGCACAAGTCTTGTAATGTATATTTCATACTCTTTTACACCCATCGATTAACCGCCCTGTAGTTTGTAAATTACCTGTTTATCGATCCGCTCGTTGTACGGAAGTGGCTTTTTTTTTTTACAGGCGGACATTTCTGGTGCCGATAAAGAGATCAAGACGGAACTTTAGTAAACATCTTTAAAATGGATTGTTGCTATAAAAACAATACGTAATTAATGAATTGCGATTCCATCGTAACTCAAACTACAAAATTAAGAGTACCAATTCACCAAATCAGTCAAAATCTCAGCACAGTCCAGTTAGTTTTGATCCTAGTTGTTGTTAGGCCTGAGCCAATAACATAATAATATACTGTATATTGTCCCACAAATCATTGCCAATAAACAATAAACATTATTGCATTACTTTAAGACCAAATTAAGTACTACGATATATATATATATATATATATATATATATATATATATATATATATATATATATATATATATATATATAAAGAAAGAAACATCATCATCCACGCAAAAAACTCCATTCTCATCCACAACAGTACACCATGGCAAAAAAAGAACAATGCAACATTTGACGTCACTATGGGAAGTTTTGACGGAGCAGAAACGTGTGAACTCGTTGGGAGTTTCCTCCTCTCCCAGCTCGCTAGCCTCAATCTGAACCTTGGTATTTACCGTGATGACGGACTGGCAGTGTGTCGCGCCTCGCCAAGGAGCAGCGAGAATACCAAGAAGCGCATATGCCAAATTTTCAAAGAGAACGGCCTACGGATCACGATTGAAGCCAACAAGCAAATCGTCAACTTCCTTGACGTCACTTTCAACCTGAGAAATAACAGCTACCAACCATTCACGAAACCCAACACAACACTCCAATACGTGCACCATGACAGCAACCACCCACCCACCACCACGAAAAGAATACCTACCGGAATCAATAAAAGGCTATCGATGCTGTCATCTAGCAAAGCTGAATTTGACCAAGCAACCCCCCCGTACCAAAAAGCCCTTGATGAAAGCGGATACAATTTCACCCTCACCTATGAACCCACGCCAGGAAACCAGCCAAAAAAGAACAGAAAACGGAACGACATCATCTGGTACAACCCCCCATACAGCAAAAACGTCTCAACGAACATTGGACACAAATTCCTCAATCTGATTGACAAACACTTTCCCAAAGACAACATCCTAAGAAAAGTATTCAACAAGAACAACATTAAATTGAGCTACAGCTGCATGAACAATATACGACAAATCATCTCAAACCACAACAAAACAATTGCAAATGAGCCGTCGGCCCTCAGACAGAACGACTCCAAAACCAACAAAGGATGTAATTGTCGAAATAAACCTGATTGCCCTCTCAACGGGGGGTGCTTACAAACATCAGTTGTCTACCAATCTAAGGTAATACGCAAGGACATTAACACATCCGACACATATGTAGGATTAACCGAGGGAGAATTCAAAACCAGATGGAACAATCACAAGGCTTCTTTCAGGAACAAAAACCTGCGAAATACCACAGAACTCAGCAAACACATTTGGGACCTCAAAGACAATAATGTTGAATATTCAATAACATGGCAAATTCTTGCATCCAGCACACCTTACAATAGTGGTAATAAAAGATGCAACCTATGCTTGAAAGA
Organism: Nerophis lumbriciformis; assembly: GCF_033978685.3. NCBI lineage: Eukaryota > Metazoa > Chordata > Actinopteri > Syngnathiformes > Syngnathidae > Nerophis > Nerophis lumbriciformis. The sequence continues at coordinate 22,984,001 of NC_084581.2, forward strand.
GAAACTGTTTATTATTTACCGTCCAGACCTGTCATCCCTCAACAAGCGCAGCGAAATTGTAACAGCATGCCGCCATAGACGGAAACACCTCCTAGGTAACACATGAGCCAATCACCACGCCCCTAGGCCAGCCTGTACCCACCCACTCTGTGCCCTATATAAACCATGGTATGCGAATGCTCCCATTAAAATCTCCTGACGATTGAGGGTACCCCCCCTCATGAAACAGGCCTGTAGAGATGAAATAGTCTTGTGATTTTTTCCCACACATACATATATATATATATATATATATATATATATATGTCTTAATAAGGTTATCCAAAAAATAGTGCTCGATACCGTAGTAGAGCGCAATATATGTATGTGTGGGAAAAAAATCACAAGACTACTTCATCTCTACAGGCCTGTTTCATGAGGGGTTCCCTCAATCATCAGGAGATGATTGAGGGAACCCCTCATGAAACAGGCCTGTAGAGATGAAGTAGTCTTGTGATTTTTTTTCCCACACATACATATATATATATATATATATATATATATATATATATATATATATATATATATATATATATATATATATATATATATATATATATATATATATATATATATGTATATATATATATATATATACAATAACAAAAATAAAAAATAAAAATATATACAATATACAATATATAATACAATATATATAATATATATTGTACTGATATATATAACATATATGTAAATACATACAGTACAAGCCAAAAGTTTGGACACACACACACATATATATATGTATATATATATATATATATAAATATATATATGTATATATATAAATATATATATGTATATATATATATACACAAACCCTGTTTCCATATGAGTTGGGAAATTGTGTTGGATGTAAATATAAACGGAATACAATGATTTGCAAATCCTTTTCAACCCATATTCAGTTGAATGCACTACAAAGACAAGATATTTGATGTTCAAACTCATAAACTTTATTTTTTTTTTTTGCAAATAATAATTAACTTAGAATTTCATGGCTGCAACACGTGCCGAAGTAGTTGGGAAAGGGCATGTTCACCACTGTGTTACATGGCCTTTCCTCAGTAAACGTTTGGGAACTGAGGAGACACATTTTTTAAGCTTCTCAGGTGGAATTCTTTCCCATTCTTGCTTGATGTAAATATAAACGGAAAATAATGATTTGCAAATCATTTTCAACCCATATTCATTTGAATATGCTACAAAGACAACATATTTGATGTTCAAACTGATAAAAATTTTTTTTTTTTTGCAAATAATCATTAACTTTAGAATTTGATGCCAGCAACACGTGACAAAGAAGTTGGGAAAGGTGGCAATAAATACTGATAAAGTTGAGGAATGCTCATCAAACACTTATTTGGAACATCCCACAGGTGTGCAGGCTAATTAGGAACAGGTGGGTGCCATGATTGGGTATAAAAGTAGATTCCATGAAATGCTCAGTCATTCACAAACAAGGATGGGGTGAGGGTCACCACTTTGTCAACAAATGCGTGAGCAAATTGTTGAACAGTTTAAGAAAAATCTTTCTCAACCAGCTATTGAAAGGAATTTAGGGATTTCACCATCTACGCTCCGTAATATCATCAAAAGGTTCAGAGAATCTGGAGAAATCACTGCACGTAAGCAGCTAAGCCCGTGACCTTCGATCCCTCAGGCTGTACTGCATCAACAAGCGACATCAGTGTGTAAAGGATATCACCACATGGGCTCAGGAACACTTCAGAAACCCACTGTCAGTAACTACAGTTGGTCGCTACATCTGTAAGTGCAAGTTAAAACTCTCCTATGCAAGGCGAAAACCGTTTATCAACAACACCCAGAAAGGCCGTCGGCTTCGCTGGGCCTGAGCTCATCTAAGATGGACTGATACAAAGTGGAAAAGTGTTCTGTGGTCTGACGAGTCCACATTTCAAATTGTTTTTGGAAACTGTGGACGTCGTGTCCTCCGGACCAAAGAGGAAAAGAACCATCCGGATTGTTATAGGCGAAAATTTGAAAAGCCAGCATCTGTGATGGTATGGGGGTGTATTAGTGCCCAAGACATGGGTAACTTACACATCTGTGAAGGCGCCATTAATGCTGAAAGGTACATACAGGTTTTGGAGCAACATATGTTGCCATCCAAGCAACGTTGCCATGGACGCCCCTGCTTATTTCAGCAAGACAATGCCAAGCCACGTGTTATATCAACATGGCTTCATAGCAAGAGTGCGGGTACTAGACTGGCCTGCCTGTAGTGCAGACCTGTCTCCCATTGAAAATGTGTGGCACTTTATGAAGCCTAAAATACCACAATGGAGACCACCGGACTGTTGAACAACTTAAGCTGTACATCAAGCAAGAATGGGAAAGAATTCCACCTGAGAAGCTTAAAAAATGTGTCTCCTCAGTTCCCAAACGTTTACTGAGTGTTGTTAAAAGGAAAGGCCATACAACACAGTGGTGAACATGCCCTTTCCCAACTACTTTGGCACGTGTTTCACCCATGAAATTCTAAGTTAATTATTATTTGCAACAAAAAATAAAGTTTATGAGTTTGAACATCAAATATCTTGTCTTTGTAGTGCATTCAATTGAATTATGGGTTGAAAAGGATTTGCAAATCATTGTATTCCGTTTATATTTACATCTAGCACAATTTCCCAACTCATATGGAAACGGGGTTTGTACAATAAAGTATGTTGAGATATAGTTGAGAGAGTGACACAAAGCACATTCGGAGGAATGGCCCTTAAATGCATCGTATGTATGTCAGCTAGCAGGCTGCTTCCTGCTTCACAGAGGACGTACAGTAAAGCTACCAATTTATTTGATTTTGCACCTAAATTAGTTGTTCTACTGCACGAATGCCATTCCCCTGCAATGTTTTTGGGAAATGGGTTGTCAAATTCGCCCCAACAAACAAGTGAATGTATTTATTGGATTAAAGCAGGCTTTCCTAATGTTGTGTTTTTAATTAATTGAAACTTTTATTAGTAGATTGCACAGTACAGTACATATTCTGTACAATTGACCACTAAATAGTAACACCCGAATAAGTTTTTCAACTTGTTTAAGTCGGGGTCCACGTTAATCAATTCATGGTAACAATAGAACACATAGAGATATTGTATGCTCGATGAACCGCCTCACCCGCGGATGGCGGACCGGCCTTTAAATGAGATGGACGGAGGTCGGTGGCCACGCCAAAATGCCAAAAGGATTTGTGAGTCAGCGCCAAATAACTTTTCCAGCCGGGCCCCGCATCGCGCTAGTTCGCTGATTGGACGCCATTTGGCCTGTGGGGAGAAAGGGCAGCTGACAGACAGCTGCTTTAGCGCGGCGACGCAGGCGGTGGAGAAGGTGGTGGAAATTCAACGCTTGGAAGGCTTATGCAGCCACGGGATCAAATGTGACGACAACCGCAGGGCAGGAAATGGAACTTATTGTGACCTAGAGGGGTACACACGTTGTCTCTGTTCAGGCGACTGAAGTGAATTAATTAACTCATATTATGTCCTGCATATGGTGAATGTTTGTATTCATCTTGGAGAAAGCAAACCACCAGTTTGAATAGTAGGTGTTTCAGTTTGGGCACATAATAACATAGGGCCTTTTAGTATTGACATTTGTGTGTGGATTAGATTAGTTCTTGCGGAAGAAAAGGCAATAAAGTTGGACCTTGGTATGCAAAGGTGATGGCCCTATCCGTGAGAAGAGACTACATGTTTAGCTTAATGCCAACATTTAAGATACAATCTGCATCTGTTGTCTTTACAGACACTTACACACGAACATCTCCTTTTATGGTCAGGGTGTGCTGTCCTGACTGTTTTCACTGCTGGACTCTAGAAAGAGGTTCCGCAGCCTCCGTAGCAGAAGGTTCTGTAACAGCTTCTTCCCTCAGGCCGTAAAACTCTTGAACACATTAACATAATCCCCTCAATTCCCCCTAAAAATTGATTAACTCGCTGGAATATAAAGACAATATAGCATATATTCATAAACGTGGATGCATATGCAAAAGTGCAATATATTTATCTGTACAGTAATTTATTTATTTATATCTGCACTTTATTGCTCTTTGATCCTGCACTACCATGAGCTAATGCAACGAAATTCCGTTCTTATCTGTACTGTAAAGTTCAAATTTGAATGACAATAAAACATACTTGCCAACCTTGAGGGGATACGCAGACGCGGTACCGTGAGTACGCATGCAGCTGCGGCTTCCAAACATTTGATCGCTTGCCCGTACGTGCGTGCCGCTATGTGCATGTCACCAAGTCAAGTATTTCATACATACATATATATATATATATATATATATATATATATATATTCTGAAAATATGCAAACAAAACTGTGTTTAGATAATTGATACTTCAAACTTGCATAAATATAACATGAATATAACATAACTTGGCTTCTGAGAGCTTCAAAATGTAATGAATAAAATGCTAAAGTTGTTGATAAACAAGCAATTATTTTAATAAATAAATATGGTCATTTTAAATGAATTATTATGATAATTTAAAATTAATTATTTCAAATATGTTTATTTTAATGTTCCGGTATAATTCTATGGCTGGATGTAACAAGGAGTCAGAAAAAATACAAATAAAAATACAATTAATTTTGATGTTTTTAGCAAAATATAGTAAACATGTATTTAGTTTTTTTTTTTAATTAATAAATATATTTATTTTTAGGTAAGATAAACATAATAATACAATTTATCTCTAGTCTGGATGATTTAGTTCTTGTCACCCTGTTGTCCTCCTGTAGTGAAAAAAGGCTGTCCTCACTCAGGTCTGCATGTCTCATGGAGGCCACGCCCCCTCCAGCTCCGGCTGAAAATCGGGAGATTTTCGGGAGAATATTTGTCCCGGGAGGTTTTCGGGTGAGGCGCTGAATTTCGGGAGTCTCCCGGAAAATTCGGGAGGGTTGGCAAGTATGCAATAAAAGGAAGTCTAAGTCTAAGTCGACCCAGAAACAGGAGGTAGGAATATAAAACTGATGGTTTGGCTTCTCCAAGTTAGAAGTGATTATTTTTTGACCTGACCTCCTCCAGGAACAGCAGTCCTGTATAATGACGCTCGCTTGGAATAAAGCAACTTTTGGTTCAGTGAAGCGTCTCCGACGTCTCTTTTGATCCAGCGGCACTGCCCTGTCACTCTTCTGTCCGGACGAGGATGACAAGACCGGAAATACACACCACTACTCAGTAGCCTACAAAATAAATAACAATAACAAAATAATTACAGTGAGTCAGTCACCTGTCAAACCTATTTCATTGTGGTACGTCAATTTTTCCAGAGTTTTATCCTGTGACGGATTGACTCAATTTTCATAGTTTTTTGTGGCAAAAGTTAACCAGCGTCACCAAAGTAATTTGTGCCCAAACTGCAGAGGTTTCACTAGTTTTAGTTTAAAGGCCTACTGAAATCCACTACTACCGACCACACAGTCTGATAGTTTATATATCAATGATGAAATCTTAACATTGCAACACTAAAGTGCAATTTTAAATTTTGCGCAAAATATCCTGCTGAAAACGTCTCGGTATGATGACGCCTGCGCGTGACGTCACGGATTGTAGAGGACATTTTGGGACAGCATGGTGGCCAGCTATTAAGTCGTCTGTTTTCATCGCAAAATTCCACAGTATTCTGGACATCTGCGTTGTTGAATCTTTTGCGATTTGTTCAATGAACAATGGAGACAGCAAAGAAGAGAGCTGTAGGTGGAAAGCGGTGTATTGCGGCAGGTGTTGTGCTGGATAACGCACCCCCGCCGTAGAATGCACCCCCTGACTGTTGTGCCGGATAACACAGCCGGTGTTTCATTGTTTACATTCCCGAAAGATGACAGTCAAGCTTTACCATTGGCCTGTGGAGAACTGGGACAACAGAGACTCTTACCAGGAGGACTTTGAGTTGGATACGCAGACGCGGTACCGTGAGTACGCATGCAGCTGCGGCTTCCAAACATTTGATCGCTTGCCCGTACGTGCTTTCCGCTATGTGCATGTCACGTACGTAACTTTGGGGACTTGGGGGAAATATATGTGCTGTATGAACTTTGGGGAGGTGAACGGTACTTTGGGCTGTGGGATTGAGTGTGTTGTGCAGGTGTTTGAGTTGTATTGGCGGATTATATGGACGGAAGGGGGGAGGTGTTTGTTATGCGGGATTAATTTGTGGCATATTAAATATAAGCCTGGTTGTGTTGTGGCTAATGTAATGTAATGTAAGGCGCCCGGGAATCATTTTTGGTGATTTAACCCCCAATTCCAACCCTTGATGCTGAGTGCCAAGCAGGGAGGGAATAGGTCCAATTTTTATACTCTTTGGTATGACTCACAACCTACCGATCTCAGGGCGGACACTCTAACCACTAGGCCACTGAGAAGGTTTAAAAAGAGTTACAAAAAGAGACAACTGGAATTATATCACACTTATTTTTGATTTTGATTGGACGTGTCATTTTGAAAATGCTTAAACAAAAATTAAAAGTATGTTGGAGTTTGGGTGTTGGTGGATTGAACAGTGATAAAGTCATCTAAAATAATTTGTGTTAAAAAGGGGGCAGATAAATATAAGAATAGTATTCTTCCGTCTGCTCCTTTCTGATCATGGAAATGTATAAGAAACAAAAAAACAATGAAAGTGTCAACTGTATATGGCTTGTAAATATGCATTTTCATGAAAGGAATAAAAAGAAATGATGAATGATGATGATGATCAAACACCTATTTGGAACATCCCACAGGTGGGTGCCTTGATTGGGTATAAAAGCAGCTTCCATGAAATGCTCAGTCATTCACAAGCAAGGATGGAGCGAGGGTCACCACTTTGTAAACAAATACGCCAGCAAATTGTCGAACAGTTTAAGAACAACATTTCTCAACAAGCTATTGCAAGGAATTTAGGGATTTCACCATCTACGGTCCGTAATATCATCAAAAGGTTCAGAGAACCACTGCACGTAAGCGATGATATTACGGACCTTCGATCCCTCAGGCGGTACTGCATCAAAAAGCGACATCAGTGTGTAAAGGATATCACCACATGGGCTCAGGAACACTTCAGAAAACCACTGTCAGTAACTACAGTTGGACGCTACATCTGTAAGTGCAAGTTAAAACTCTACTACGCAAAGCCAAAGCCATTTATCAACAACACCCAGAAACGCCGCCGGCTTCGCTGGGCCTGAGCTCATCAAAGATGGACTGATGCAAAGTGGAAAAGTGTTCTGTGGTCTGACGAGTCCACATTTCAAAGAGTTTTTGGAAACTGGACGTTGTGTCCTCCGGAAGAAAGAGGAAAAGAACCATCCGGACTGTTACAGGCGCAAAGTTGAAAAGCCAGCATCTGTGATGGTATGGGGGTGTATTAGTGCCCAAGACATGGGTAACCTACAAAACTTACACTCTTGCCTCCCATGTCAAAACTATTGATTAATGCTGATACGTCGAAGAGTATTTATCAGTAGCAGCAGGCGCTAACATTTATTCTCATTATGTGGGCTTATTTGTTCCATTCCACAGGGACAAATAGAATAAAGCGCGGCAACAAGAATGCTCTGCTCTAACGGTCTGCAAAAAGAGGCGGGACTTAAAGCGGCGGGTCGATGGCGCCACATCGATGATCAATATGCCGCTCTCGCTGACACACTTCCTGCTGACGTTCTGGCTCCAGTTACACAGATGAAAATGGGTGGGCGGGGCCTGCGTGTGATGATGATTTATGTTAGCCAGCCACATGTGTTATTTTGGACAAGGAAACATGGCTGAATGGCACAGACATGCACGTCCCCACTGCTGCAAAGCATGCATGCTTTCTGTTGTTAAAATGCATTTCTGACAGTATTATTGCGGAATACACTGTGACATAGGTTATAATTGAAAAAACTAAAAAAGAGCAAAAGTAATCAAATATACCGTATTTTCCGCACTATAAGGCGCACCTAAAAACCACAAATTTTCTCAACAGCTGACAGTGCGCCTTATAACCCGGTGCGCTTTATTACGATTAATTTTCATAAAGTTTCGATCTCGCAACTTCGGTAAACAGCCGCCATCTTTTTTCCCGGTAGAACAGGAAGCGCTTCTTCTTCTACGCAAGCAACCGCCAAGGAAAGCACCCGCCCCCATAGAACAGGAAGCGCTTCTTCTTCTACTGTAAGCAACCACCCGCCCCCGGAAGAAGAAGAAAAAACGCGCGGATATCACCGTACGTTTCATTTCCTGTTTACATCTGTAAAGACCACAAAATGGCTCCTACAAAGCGACAAGGATCCGGTTCATAAAAAGACGCAATCTCTCCATCCGCACACGGATTACTACCGTATTTCACAGCAACTGATATTCCTGTGAACCGCACTGTGGAACGGGAGCACGTACGGTGAATATTCGCACCACAGGGAATGAGAAGTCATCCTTCACTGTGGTTCTAGCTTGCCATGCTAACTTCCACCCATGGTGATATTCAAAAGGAAGACCTTGCCAAAAGAGACCTTTCCAGCCGGCGTCATCATAAAAGCTAACTCGAAGGGATGGATGGATGAAGAAAAGATGAGCGAGTGGTTAAGGGAAGTTTACGCGAAGAGGCCGGGTGGCTTTTTTCACACAGCTCCGAAGGCGAACACACCTTCACTAAGACGGGCAGACAGCGCCGGACGACATACGCCAACATTTGCCAGTGGATCGTAAATGCCTGGGCAGATATTTCGGTCACAACTGTGGTCCGAGCTTTCCGGAAGGCAGGATTCACAGAACTGCTGCACAACAACAGCGACACTGAATCCGATGACTTCGACGAGACGGAGCCGGCCATTTTTGGATCCCACGCTTGCGCAACTTTTCAATTCGGACACCGAAGACGAAGAATTCGAAGGATTTACGAATGAAGAATAACTTCAGAAGGTGAGCGCTATGTTTATTTTATGTGTTGTGACATTAACGTTCGAGCAACATTATTTTGCTATTGCTCTACACCATTTTGAATTTTACTATGTTTGTGATTGCACATTTGCGTACATTTTGGGACAGAGTTGTTAGAACGCTGGTTTTCAATATATTATTAAAGTTTGACTGAACTATCTGACTGTTTTTTTGACATTCCCTTTAGCGCAGCGTAGGCGCGGCTTATAATCCGGGGCGGCTTATTGGTGGACAAAGTTATGAAATATGTAATTCATTGAAGGTGCGGCTAATAATCCGGTGCGCCTTATAGTGCGGAAAATACGGTAAGCAAAGTTCACATCCCTTGAAAATGTTTGGTTAGATAGTCATCCATTTTCTACACCGCTTATTAGGGTCATAAGTAATCTTAATAGACCAGGAAAAAATAATTAATAAAAGAAAGTAGGGTTGCGCGATAGAGACCAGTGATTTTCAAACTGTGTTACGGATACCACTAGTTTTACGCAGGCTCTATCTCGTGGTACGCCAAATAATACCGTGGTTTTTTTTTTTTGTGTTATAAATGGTTCTAAATAGAAAAAGAATACCACTGTTTTTTTTTAAATTCTGGCAACTGATCTGCCATTTTTTACTTGAATTCCATTTACAGTGAGACACCGTAAAAACAACCACAGGTTGTACGGTAAAAAAACCGGCAGCACAGTCGACAGAATTTTACTGTAAAAAAAAAGTAGTAGTTTTTTTATGCTAATAAAGTCACCGTAAATGTTCATATATATATATATATATATATATATATATATATATTAGAGATGTCCGATAATATCGGCAGGCCTGATAAATGCTTTAAAATGTAATATCGGAAATTATCGGTATCATTTTTTTTTTTAATTATTGGTATCGTTTTTTTTTTTTTCTTTTTTTTTTTTAAAATTAAATCAACATAAAAAACACAAGATACACTTACAATTAGTACACCAACCCAACAAACCTCCCTCCCCCATTTACACTCATTCACATTCATTCACACAAAAGGGTTGTTTCTTTCTGTTATTAATATTCTGATTTGATGAAACACAGTGGACCAACACCAGCAGCTGACTTGGCTCCCCAAACCATTGCTGACTGTGGGAACTTCACACTGGATTTCAAGCAACTTGGATTTTGCTCCTCTCCAGCCTTCCTCCAGACTCTAGCGCCTTGACTTCCAAATGAAATACAAAACTTGCTTTTGTCTGAAAACAGGACTCTGGACCACTCTGCAAGTGTCCAGTGCTTCTTTTCCATAGCCCAAGTCAGACGCTTCTAGAGATTTTAGAGCACTGCATGCTTCCATCTGTTGAAAAGCTCTAAGGAGATGATGATTTCATTTTCCAGCATGATCTGGCACCTGCCCACAGTGCCAAAACCACCAGTACCTGGTGTACTGACCATGGCATTACTGTCCTCGATTGGCCTGCCAACTCCCCTGACCTGAACCCCATAGAGAATTTGTGGGATATTGTGAAGAAGAAGCTGAAAGACACCAGACCCAATAATGCAAATGAGCTAAAGGCCGCTATTGAAGCATCATGGGCCAATTCTGGCCCCCGGGCCTTGAGTTTAACACCGGTGCTCTACTACAACCACTGTGCCCCCAAATTAAAAAACAAAAAGACTGTTCTGATGTGTTTCACCATCCTCCGTAGAACCAGGAATTAGCCTGCTAGCTAACCAATGCCTTTGCCAAAGAAGCAAAAATCTGCACACACCTGCACAAAGACGCACACACCAGACGCTTAAATGAGGCGCCGGTGTCGACATGTCAGTCACCCATGCCTCTCAAAGCCAAGGCCTAGTGACAAGTGTTAAATCGGAGCACGCCATCATGGCCGCCATAGCTAATGCTGTTAATTGGAAAGTAGCATCTCCGCTAATTACTCGCGCGAATGAGTCCCATTACTCACAGATGGTGCTGAACACCACCAAAACATGTCCTGTCATTTCTTATTTTTCTACATCATTATTTATTTTATTTCTATATTTATTAAAGCACCTGTCTTGTGTTACTGCGACAGATATATCCGCACCTTCGTTAGCTCCTCGCTGCTCTCCCTGGCCGTGCTAAATTGGGTTAACGTTCGCTAAGTGTCCCATCGTTAGCGCTGTTAATTGACTACTGCGTGGTGATAATTAACAGGAAGCGGACTGCCTACCTCGCTAATCTTATTTAGGTCATTTGCATTTAAAATGGTTTCTGCTCTCTCTATCTCTTGAAAATCATGCTTTGATGAACGACTCAGACCATTACTGCCGCTTAGCGTGGACGCCGCCATTCGTGTTTGATGGCTCGTTTGCTTTGAAAGTTTGGCGCACAGAAGAGAGATGAAACTTTATGATGGGTGTAGTGCCAGTGGAGGATTTTTAGCCATGAACTAACCCCAGATGTATGTTAGTGTTTAAAGCAACGGTAGGAAACACTTGGGCTCCTTTTACAGTCTATAGCAGGCATTGGCAATGTGTCTGGGGGCCGGTATATCTATTTTTAGGAACACTACTACAAAATCTCACAATAATGTCTGATTGGATGCTAAAAACGTTATGACAGACCGCCTTTAAAAACAAATGTACATGTAAATAAAGAATGTGGGATTTACAATATTAACTATGAACGATAAAACACAGAGAGAGAGATCAGAAAGTATAAGAAAAAGTGTCTACATTTGATTATTTACAATCCGAAGAGGTATTATGTGGAAGGGAGGGTGTTAGTTTAGGATTGTAGTTGCCTGGAGGTGTTCTTTTAGTGCGGTTTTGAAGGAGGATAGAGATGCCCTTTCTTTTACACCTGTTGGGAGTGCATTCCATATTGAAGTGGCATAGAAAGAGAATGAGTTAAGACCTTTATTAGTTCGGAATCTGGGTTTAACGTGGTTAGTGTTAGTGTTAGTGTTAGTGTTATTATGCTGTTTGTTACTTATGTATGTTATGTTGCAGCTATTTAAAATAGTTTTGTCAATTTGTTCTGGCCTGAAATAAATTGGCCCTTTGAAACATATCTTTGTCTTTGTGTGTTGTATGTAGAGCACATTGCTTAGCAGAGTTCAGTGATGCAAATGTATGTCAAGTTGATCAACAGATTGTATTATTCTCCAGTGCAATAACAGTACTAAAATGAAGGCTATAAGGGCATTAATGGGAGCTTTAAAAAAAAAAAGTAGAAGAAGTAACTAAATAGTTACTTTTCACAGTAACGCATTACTTTTTGGTGTAAGTAACTGAGTTAGTAACTGAGTTACTTTTGAAATAAAGTAACTAGTAACTGTAACTAGTTACTGTTTTTCAGTAACTAACCCAACACTGATGACAGTGTACTAATAGGGGGCTTGATGAAAATAGAGGCGTGAAATGCATGAACGTGGATGTTGGCACGCTGCGATACCTCCAGATGAATGTTTCTTTGGTCCGAGCGCCTTCTGTCCCATTTTGGCAGAGGCGGGTATCTACCGGGGGCGTGGGGGGGTGGGTGGTACGCCCAGCGGACGGTCGGGACACGGGCGTAGGAATGAAAGATGTCCGACAGCGCTGCCTCAGGCAAAGAGAAGAAGTACACTAAAGCCAGCTGTTATCTATTATGGTCGGACCCCCCGCGCTGTCGGGTGTCACGGGGCGGCGGGGGCCGTCCTTGCCGGAGCAATGACCTTGCTGGGTGGCGCTGAGCAGATTAAAAGTGGCCTGGCTCTCGGTTCCGTCCAGCGCCCAGATGGCAAAGACACACGCTTAGCATGCTGCTGCTTCCTAGGAGGGCAGATGTGGGCAGCCTCTCCTCAGGGCGCCCCGTGTCTATTTTTTTTTTTTTAAAACATACACACCCACGGTGAAAGCTAACCAACCCTCACCTTCTTCACTCTGTGGGTTTCTCCATCACTTCATCCTGGCTGCGTGTGCGTCTGTGTGTGTGTGTGTGTGTGTGTTCTTGTATCTCTACCCTTCCTGAGACATCAACAAGAAACAGTACCTTCCATATGAGGACCGGTGAACAAGTTAGGACCAAAATCATGGTCCTAATACGGAAAACCATTGCATCTAGTAGGGAATGTCTCACATGTGGTGAAATCCATCAAAATGAGGGTGGTTCCAAAAAGGAGGGAATTTTCAAATTGACTGTGTCGGTTTTAAAAGTGCTCCCCCTCTGGTCAACATATGAAATAACAAGTGTGTGTAAACATTTTAAGTGCTCCCCCTCTCGCCAATATAAGTAATAAGTGTATGTAAGAAATTGAAATGCGCCCCCTTTGGCCAAAATGTATTTAAAAAAAATATATGTATATATATGTATATAGAGACATATTGTAATAACTTGAAGTAAATAATGAAGATTAAAAAAACAATTACAAACAAAACAATTAACTAAAAGCAGTCTTTTTCTCACAATGTGTCAACTTTTTTCTTATAAAATTGGGAACAATTTCTCATATTCTTTCTGCTTCTTTTCTCGTAAACGTATTACTTTTTCATGTAAAATTATTACTTTTTAATGCAAAATGGCGACATTTGTCATACACAATTCTGACCTTTATCACAATATTGCCATTTTTTTGGTTGTTCTTGTAAAACACTGACTTTTTTGAGTAAAATGATGACTTTTGTCATAATTTTGCCAAGTGAAATTCTGATTATTATTATAATATTGCCAAAATATTACCGTTTTCTTATAAAATTGTGACTTTTGTCGAGTAAAATTGCGACTCTTTCCATAAAATTGACAAACTTTTGAACTTTTCTTCTAAAATTGCGACTGTTATTGAGTAAAATTCCAACTTTTATCAAAATAATGCACAAATGTTCAGTTTTTTTGTCAAATTTGGACTTGAGTTGAGTAAAATGACGACTTTTATTATAATACTGCCAAAATTCTAAGTTTTCCTTGTGAAATTGTGACCTTTTTCTTGTGAAATTCCAACACATTTATCACAACAAGCTTTTTTATATTTGCATAGTTTGTATATATTATTAATGTTGTAAATACACATCTTTACATATCTACATAAGGTGGTCCTAAAGAGGTAGGCATTATTCGGAGGTCTCAAGAAGGTAACAAATACATTAATTTGTGTGTGCGTGTGTTTTCTTGTATTTCCACCCTTTCTGAGACATCAACAAGAAACAGTACCTTCCATATGAGGACCGGTGAACAAGTTAGGACCAAAATCATGGTCCTAATACGGAAAACCATTGCATCTAGTAGGGAATGTCTCACATGTGGTGAAATCCATCAAAATGAGGGTGGTTCCAAAAAGGAGGGAATTTTCAAATTGACTGTGTCGGTTTTAAAAGTGCTCCCCCTCTGGTCAACATATGAAATAACAAGTGTGTGTAAACATTTTAAGTGCTCCCCCTCTCGCCAATATAAGTAATAAGTGTATGTAAGAAATTGAAATGCGCCCCCTTTGGCCAAAATGTATTTAAAAAAAATATATGTATATATATGTATATAGAGACATATTGTAATAACTTGAAGTAAATAATGAAGATTAAAAAAACAATTACAAACAAAACAATTAACTAAAAGCAGTCTTTTTCTCACAATGTGTCAACTTTTTTCTTATAAAATTGGGAACAATTTCTCATATTCTTTCTGCTTCTTTTCTCGTAAACGTATTACTTTTTCATGTAAAATTATTACTTTTTAATGCAAAATGGCGACATTTGTCATACACAATTCTGACCTTTATCACAATATTGCCATTTTTTTGGTTGTTCTTGTAAAACACTGACTTTTTTGAGTAAAATGATGACTTTTGTCATAATTTTGCCAAGTGAAATTCTGATTATTATTATAATATTGCCAAAATATTACCGTTTTCTTATAAAATTGTGACTTTTGTCGAGTAAAATTGCGACTCTTTCCATAAAATTGACAAACTTTTGAACTTTTCTTCTAAAATTGCGACTGTTATTGAGTAAAATTCCAACTTTTATCAAAATAATGCACAAATGTTCAGTTTTTTTGTCAAATTTGGACTTGAGTTGAGTAAAATGACGACTTTTATTATAATACTGCCAAAATTCTAAGTTTTCCTTGTGAAATTGTGACCTTTTTCTTGTGAAATTCCAACACATTTATCACAACAAGCTTTTTTATATTTGCATAGTTTGTATATATTATTAATGTTGTAAATACACATCTTTACATATCTACATAAGGTGGTCCTAAAGAGGTAGGCATTATTCGGAGGTCTCAAGAAGGTAACAAATACATTAATTTGTGTGTGCGTGTGTTTTCTTGTATTTCCACCCTTTCTGAGACATCAACAAGAAACAGTACCTTCCATATGAGGACCGGTGAACAAGTTAGGACCAAAATCATGGTCCTAATACGGAAAACCATTGCATCTAGTAGGGAATGTCTCACATGTGGTGAAATCCATCAAAATGAGGGTGGTTCCAAAAAGGAGGGAATTTTCAAATTGACTGTGTCGGTTTTAAAAGTGCTCCCCCTCTGGTCAACATATGAAATAACAAGTGTGTGTAAACATTTTAAGTGCTCCCCCTCTCGCCAATATAAGTAATAAGTGTATGTAAGAAATTGAAATGCGCCCCCTTTGGCCAAAATGTATTTAAAAAAAATATATGTATATATATGTATATAGAGACATATTGTAATAACTTGAAGTAAATAATGAAGATTAAAAAAACAATTACAAACAAAACAATTAACTAAAAGCAGTCTTTTTCTCACAATGTGTCAACTTTTTTCTTATAAAATTGGGAACAATTTCTCACATTCTTTCTGCTTCTTTTCTCGTAAACGTATTACTTTTTCATGTAAAATTATTACTTTTTAATGCAAAATGGCGACATTTGTCATACACAATTCTGACCTTTATTACAATATTGCCATTTTTTTGGTTGTTCTTGTAAAACACTGACTTTTTTGAGTAAAATGATGACTTTTGTCATAATTTTGCCAAGTGAAATTCTGATTATTATTATAATATTGCCAAAATATTACCGTTTTCTTATAAAATTGTGACTTTTGTCGAGTAAAATTGTGACTCTTTCCATAAAATTGACAAACTTTTGAACTTTTCTTCTAAAATTGCGACTGTTATTGAGTAAAATTCCAACTTTTATCAAAATAATGCACAAATGTTCAGTTTTTTTGTCAAATTTGGACTTGAGTTGAGTAAAATGACGACTTTTATTATAATACTGCCAAAATTCTAAGTTTTCCTTGTGAAATTGTGACCTTTTTCTTGTGAAATTCCAACACATTTATCACAACAAGCTTTTTTATATTTGCATAGTTTGTATATATTATTAATGTTGTAAATACACATCTTTACATATCTACATAAGGTGGTCCTAAAGAGGTAGGCATTATTCGGAGGTCTCAAGAAGGTAACAAATACATTAATTTGTGTGTGCGTGTGTTTTCTTGTATTTCCACCCTTTCTGAGACATCAACAAGGAAAAGTACCTTCCATATGAGGACCGGTGAACAAGTTAGGACCGAAATCATGCTTCCAATACGGAAAACCATTGCGTCTAATAGAGAATGTCTCACATGTGGTGAAATCTATCAAAATGAAGGTGGTCCCAAAAAGGAGTGACTTTTCAAATTGACTGTGTCGGTTTTAAAAGTGCTCCCCCTCTGGTCAACATATGAAATAACAAGTGTGTGTAAACATTTTAAGTGCTCCCCCTCTCGCCAATATAAGTAATAAGTGTATGTAAGAAAGTGAAATGCGCCCCATTTGGCCAAAATGTATTAAAAATATATACATATATATACATATATACATATATATATATATATACATATATATATACATGCACATACATACATACATACATACATACATATATATATATATATATGTATATATATATATATATATATATATCCATCCCATCCATTTTCTACCGCTTGTCCCTTTTGGGGTCACGGGGGGTGCTGGAGCCTATCTCAGCTGCATTCGGGCGGAAGGCAACAGGTCTCGCAACTACGGGATGCATAACGTAACCCCAGCCTCTACTGTAGCGTCTATTCTATGTGCCTTATAATGTGGTGCGCCTTATATATGAACAACGTTTTAAAATAGGCCATTCATTGAAGGTGCGCCTTATAATCCGGTGCGCCTTATAGTGCGGAAAATACGGTGTATATATATATATATATATATATATATATATATATATATATATATATATATACACACACACACACACACACACACACACACACACACACATGTATACACACATATACACATACATATTTTTTTTTTTAATACATTAAGTGTATGTAAGAAAGTTAAATGCGACCCATTTGGCCAAAATGTACTAAAAAAAAAAAAAAAAAAAAAAAAATATATATATATATATATATATATATATATATATATATATATATATATATATATATATGTATATATATATATATATATTTTTTTTTTTAATACATTTTGGCCAAATGGGGCGCATTTCACTTTCTTACATACACTTATTACTTATATTGGCGAGAGGGGGAGCACTACATGCAAAAGCGCAGATTCCAACCATTGAAATTAGGGTAGAACGGCCGAAAAATGCCACTACATATATATATATATATATATATATATATATATATATATATATATATATATATATATATATATAGAGACATATTGTAATAACTTGAAGTAAATAATGAAGATTAAAAAACAATTACAAACAAAACAATTAACTAAAAGCAGTCTTTTTCTCACTATGTGTCGACTTTTTTCTTATAAAATTGGGAACAATTTCTCATATTCTTTCTGTTTCTGTAATATTGCAATATTTTCTCGTAAACGTATTACTTTTTCATGTAAAATTCTTACTTTTTAATGCAAAATGGCGACATTTGTCATACACAATTCTGACCTTCATCACAATATTGCCATTTTTTTTGTTGTTCTTGTAAAATAGTGACTTTTTTTTGAGTAAAATGATTACTTTTGTCATAGTCTTGCCAATAATTATTATAATATTGCCCACATGTTACAGTTTTCTTATAAAATTGTGACTTTTTTTGAGTAAAATTGCGACTCTTTCCATAAAATGGCCAAACTTTTTAGCTTTTGTTCTAAAATTGCGACTGTTATTTCTTGTAAAATTTGGACTTGCGTTGAGTAAAATGACGACTTTTATCATAATACTGCCAAAATTCTAAGTTTTTCTTGGGAAATTGTGACCTTTTTCTTGTGAAATTACAACACATTTTTCACAACAAGCTTTTTTATGTTTGCATAGTATGTATATAATATTTAATGTTGTAAATACAAATCTTTAAATATCTACAAAGGGTGGTCCTAAAGAGGTAGGCATTATTCGGAGGTCTCGAGAAGGTAAGAAATACAAGAATGTGTGTGTGTGTGTGTGTGTGTGTGTGTGTGTGTGTGTGTGTGAATCATCCATCACTCACTCCATCACTCCATTGAATTTCATTTAGCGTGCTGTTACACACAGCCCGTGTGATTGATTCACTGCTACCTGAACACTCAAGCTTGAATGACACACACAGAGTTATACAGGGGGTCTCTTTGGTGCCGGTGGGGAGACGCCGGGTGCCAAAAAGGGAAACGGCGAACCTTTCGAGATTCGCCCAAGGTTGCCCGCGTGTCCAGCTGGCGATGCCAACATCTGTTCAGAAAAAAGGCCTCAAGACTGGCATGAGAAAGAGAGAGGGAGTGAGGGGTCTGTCTGGACACTCTTTGACCTTGTCAGCAACAATTTTCGCACACTCGCATCGTTCCCGTTTCTCAATCCAGCTTACTAAACCTCCAGATATGTGAGCATCCTTTGAGAGGAAAACTGACGGAAAAAAGAGAAACATTTCTATCAGCACCAAGTGCTGCCACGCAAGCCCCCAAAGAACATTTTGAAAATCGAGACCACCGTATTATTCGGACTATAAGGCGCGCTTAAAATCCTTTAATTTTCTCAAAACTTGACATTGCGCCTTATAACCCGGTGCGCCTAATGTACGGAATCATTTTGGTTGGGCTTACCAAACTCGAAGCTATTTTATTTGGTAAATGGTGTAATTATAAGTGTGGCCAGTAGATGGCAGTCACACATAAGAGATATGTGTAGACTGCAATATGACTCAAGTAAACAACACCAAAATGTTATATGTTCCATTGAAAATATAGAATATTACACACGGCGCTCAAAAATCCATCAAAATGTTTTAGTATGACTTTGGTAAGCTATGAAGCCGCACCGCTTGATGGATTGTACTGTGCTTCTACATACGTGTATTATTATGGTGTGTGTATAAGGTAAGACATATTATCTGACGTTTTGTTTCGCAATATTATGCAAAAGCAACTTTTCTTACCCTCTGGTACCTGCTGATCTGTATTTGGGATCTGCATAAGTCCTGGGCAGCACGGTGCTAACAGGGGTTAGTGCATGTGCATCACAAAAAGGTCCTGGGTTCGATCCCCGAGCTCGGGGTAGGGCTGGGCGATATATCAATATACACGACGTATCGCGGGTTTGTGTCTGTGCGATATAGAAAATGACTATATGGTGATATTGGAGAATACGTTCTCACGCAGCTGCTTTTAGCTGCGGGCATTACACTACAGGCTTTTCTCACTCTGTCTTGTTTCTCCTTCTCACAGACAGCAAGCGCAGCTTCTTACATATGTCACATACTGTCACGTCATACGTCACATACGTATACGCCCTCCTTGAGCAGAGAGGTAGCAGCATGGCTAAAGTTAGCTGTGGTGCGAGTGGGAAGACGAGAGAAGGAAGGTGCGAATCTGGTAACAAATGAAGGAATAATTAATTCCCAAGAAAAACAGCAGGGGGTCCATCGTCTGGCGGTGGTTTGGCTTCAAGTGGGAATATATCGAACAGACAACCGGAATTTGTCAAGTGTGGGGCGAAAGCGTTTCTAAAAAAAGTAGCGTTACTGCGAATATGTAGCATCATTTGAAAAGTCACCTGAAGAGTGCTTGAAACTCCGCACGTCAACATCTCCATTCGGTGCCACACCATCAAAATGCAGAGGCAAACCTTTCCACATCAACACCGTATGAAAAAAAGAGTCAACAGAAGGAGATAACGTCCGCAGGAACCTACCACATAGCGAAGGACATACACTATTTGATTTCCTATTATGCAGCTAATTTTTATTTGACACTTATTGAAATATCTTGAGTGACATCATGTTTTAAACTAATCGCTTGTTTTAAAATGTCTCTGACAATCTTGCACTTTCTGTTTTGGAAATGACATGAATGTTTGTGCCACTGCTTAATAACTATTTAATAATTACAGTTTTGGTAAATTGACTTAGTTGTGATTTCCTTCTCAGCATGAAAGTTGAAAAGTAGCATATATTAATGCAGTATGAAGAAGAATGTTTTAATGTAGACACATAGAATCATCATACTGCTGTGATTAAATGCATCAAGTGTTCATTCAAGGCTAAGGCAAAACATCGAGATATATATTGTGTATCGCGATATGACCTAAAAATATTGAGATATTAAAAAAAGGCCATATCAGAAGAAGAATCAGAATCAGAATCAGCTTTATTGTCATTATGCAAGGTAACGAGATTGAGGCCATTCCATACAGTGCGATGTGTGCATGCTAGAAAAACAATGTGCAAATATATAAAAATATAAAAAATGTAGAAGTGCAATGAATATGGTGTGAAATGAATATATACATGAAAAAAACAAAAACAAAAACAGGGTGGTTGGTGGAATGGGTTATTGCACCGAAGAGAAGGCAGTTATGAGGGACAATGGGGCAGTCCGTTCAGGATGGTTATGGCCCTGGGGAAGAAGCTGTTCTTTAGCCTGTTTGTTTTGGTTTTAATGCACCTGTAGCGCTTCCCAGAGGGCAGCAGGTGGAACAGGTCAGAGCCAGGGTGGGTGCTGTCCTTGATGATGGCACTGGCTCTGTTGAGGCAGCGGGAGGTGTAGATGTCCGTCGGAGAGGGGAGAGGGCGGCCGATGATCTTCTGAGCCGTCTTGACCACTCTTTGCAGCCTCTCCCTGTCTGCTGCAGTGCAGCTGCCGTACCATACCGTAATACAGTAGGTCAGCAGGCTCTCGATGGACGAGCGGTAGAAGGTCAGCAGCAGGTCAGGCTTCAGGTTGTACTTCCCGAGGACTCTAAGGAAGTGTAGCCGCTGCTGAGCCTTCTTGATGATTGATGTGGTGTTGACTGTCCAGGAGAAGTCATTAGAGATGTGGACTCCAAGGTACCTGAAGGTGTGGACCCTCTCTACACGCTCGCCGTTGATGTAGAGGGGGGCAGGGTCGGTGCTGCTCCTCCTGAAGTCGACGATGATCTCTCTGGTCTTGCTGGTGTTGAGAGCGAGGTTGTTCTCCGAAGACCAGGCCGTCAGCTTCAGGACCTCCTCTCTGTAGGCAGCCTCGTCACCCCTGGAGATGAGCCCGACCACTGTGGTATCGTCGGCGAACTTGACGGTAAGGTTGTCACTGTGGGCCGGACTGCAGTCATGGGTGTAAAGGCAGTAGAGGAGGGGGCTCAGCACACAGCCCTGTGGGGAGCCGATGCTCAGCGTGCGGGAGGATGAAAGGTGTGGGCCAAGTCTCACATTCTGGGGTCGGTCCGTTAGGAAGTCCCTTATCCAGGCGTTTGTGAGAGGGGGGAGGCCAAGAGTGTCCAGTTTATTGCAGAGTCTGTCCGGGATTATTGTATTGAAGGCAGAGCTATAGTCCACAGAGAGCATCCGGACGTAGCTCTGCTGCTGCTCCAGGTGGTTCAGAGCAGAGTGGAGAGCAACAGCGATGGCGTCCTCTGTGGACCTGTTTGCCCGGTATGCGAACTGGTGGGGGTCGAAGTCTGGAGGGATATGGTCCTTGATGTGCTGGAGAACAAGTCGCTCGAAGCACTTCATGATTACCGGAGTGAGGGCCACTGGTCGGTAATCATTCAGGCTGGTGATGGGAGACTTCTTCGGCACCGGGATTATTGTAGATGACTTCAGGCAGGATGGGATGACTGCCTGAGCCAGGGAGAGGTTGAAGATCCTGGTGAGGGGGGGAGCGAGCTGGTGGGCGCACGTCCTGAGCACCTTTCCAGGTACTCCGTCTGGTCCGGTAGCCTTCCTGGGGTTCACAGCCAGGAGCACTCGTCTGACACTGTGCTCCTGTACAGTGAGTGGAGTGGCGCCGGAGCCCGGTGGGGGCGGGGGCAGGGCTGGAGCAGATGAGTGTCGCTGGGGGGTTTCGAAACGGGCAAAGAAACAGTTAAGCTCCTCTGCCAGTGTCGCACTCTGATCCGCAGTTGTCATATTGCAGCCTCTGAAGTTCGTGATGTCATGAATACCCCGCCACACCTCCCGTGAGTTTTTGCTGGACAGATGGGACTCTATGCACCTCCTGTGGTCCGCCTTTGCTTTTTTAATCCCTCTCTTCAGGTCGGCTCTAGCAACACTGTACAGTGCCCTGTCCCCTGACCTGAAGGCTGCGTCGCGGGCCCTGAGGAGTGTGCGGACCTGGCTGGTCATCCAGGGTTTCTTGTTGGGGTAAACCCGGATGGTTTTTACCACAGTCACATTCCCGATGCAGAACTTTATGTAGTCCAGCACCGTTCCTGTGGCTGTCTCCAGCTCCTGTTGTTGGAAGAGGTCCCAGTCTGTGTGTTGGAAGCAGTCCTGAAGTTTGGGGAGTGCATCGTCAGGCCAGGTCATAACAGTCTTTGTGATAGGCCTGGCCTGGCGTCTGATGGGGGTGTAGGTAGGAGAGAGCAGGAGGGAAAGATGGTCTGACTGTCCAAGCTGGGGGAGGGGTGTAGCTCTGTACGCGTGCTTTATGTTGGTATACACGTGGTCCAGGGTGTTCTTGCCCCTTGTAGAACACTTCACGTGCTGGTAGAACTTAGGGAGTACAGTCTTCAGATTGGCCTTATTAAAATCCCCTGCTATGATATGAACACCGTCGGGGTGGGCCCGCTGCTGTTCGTTGACGGTGTTCAGCAGAAGAGAGAGCGCTGTGTTTACTTTGGCGTCCGGTGGAATATACACAGCCGTGATGATAACAACAGACAGCTCTCTCGGGAGAAAAAAAGGCCGACATCTAACAGACATGTACTCCACGTCCGGGCAACAGTGCTGTTTAGTGATTGTCCCGTTGTTGCACCAGTTCTCATGCACGTAGATACAGAGCCCCCCTCCTCTGCTCTTACCGGAGTCCTTAGTTCTGTCCCGGCGGAGCAGAGTGCGTCCGGCTAGCTGCATGCTAGCATCGGGTATTTCCGGGTGAAGCCAGGTTTCGGTGATAATCATAGCACAACAGTCCCGAACATAGCGGTTTCCAGCAAGTTGTAACTCCAGGTCGTCCATCTTCTGTACAAGGGATCTGGCATTAGAGAGGAACAGGCTCGGTAGAGGTGGCTTGTGGGGTTGTTTCCTAAGCCTGAGCAAGACGTCGGACCTGCGGCCACGCTTCTGCTTCCTCTCCCTCCTCCGTCTGCGCCGTCTCCCAGACCCGACAACAAACCACGGAGAGCCCTGTGCTCTCGCTATGTCATCTGGGATGTTGTGCTCGTGGTGAAAGTCGCTCGAAACAGATATCTGGTGCGAGTTACCGATATCCAAGAGTGACTGGCGGGTGTACCGGGTGTTTGCAGTACAGGTGGTGCACAAAAGGAAAAAAAACATGAAGAAAAGAAGGAAGAAAGAGCACTGAAATGGAGAGCCGTAAGCCGCTGCGTCTGTGCGCGCCGCCATCTTGGATATGGCCCAGCCCTAGCTCAGGGTCTTTCTGTGTGGAGTTTGCATGTTCTCCCCGTGACTGCATGGGTTCCCTCCGGGTACTCCGGCTTCCTCCCACCTCCAAAGACATGCACCTGAGGATAGGTTGATTGGCAACACTAAATTGGCCCTAGTGTGTGAATGTGAGTGTGAATGTTGTCTGTCTATCTGTGTTGGCCCTGTGATGAGGTGGCAACTTGTCCAGGGTGTACCCCACCTTCCCCCCTAATGCAGCTGAGATAGGCTCCAGCAACCCCCACCACCTCAATAGGGACAAGCTGTAGAAAATGGATAAGTCCTGAAAATTTGCGTGAGTCCGCCTTTGTAGTCCATGCCGACTCCGTAGTCGATAAGCTTCTTATTTTTCTCTATGTGACATTCATCCTCCGCTGTTGCCATTTCTAATATAAAGTAGTGTAAAGTTCTTACTTATATCTGTCAGTAAACTCACCATGAAAGCGCTAAAACATACCGGTGTAGTGAGTTTACATTATTCACCCAAGGAACTTTAGTTATTTGAGAGTTCCGGTCTGACGGTTTTTCACGGGACACATTTCTGGCCTTGCTATTGCACTAGTGAGCCACGGATGAGGAGGCGCTGCTCCGTTATTGATTGAAGTAAATTCTGAATGTCATTAAAACAGTTAGCTCCATCTTTTGACACTTCTTCCACTCCCGTCCTTGCACGCTACACCGCTACAACAAAAGATGACGGGGAGAAGACGCTGTCGAAGGTGAGCCACGTAAATAAGGCCGCCCACAAAACGGCCCTTCCTGAAGCGACTGTCAGAAAGCGACATGAAGATGATCTGTAAAACATAATCTGTGCAACATTTTGACCAAAGAACCACCATTACATGTTATGTAGACCACAAGGAAGTGTTTTACATTTAGAAAAAAAAAAAAAAAGACCACTTTAATACTGCCTATAATCCGGTGCGCCTTTTGTATAAAAATAAACCTGACTAGACCCGCTCATCGGCAGTTCGCCTTATAATCCGGTGCGCCCTATGATCCGGAAAATACGGTACTTCTGTTGTTGTGACCTCTGTTTACAATCAGTCACGCCAAAAATAAACTTTCTCGCTGGATACTAGGGCTGCAACTAACGATTTATTTGACAGTCGAATAGTTAACGATTATCTTAACGATTAGTCGATTCGTCAAATAATAAAGCGTACACATTTTATGGCTCAAATTTTTTCATCGACTTCTAAATGCAGCTTAAGTTATTTTAGGCACGTGCTTACGAACAACAAAGATGACCAATTCATTCAGGAATATTTATTTTTACTAGGGATGTCCGATAATGGCTTTTTGCCGATATCCGATATTCCGATATTGTCCAACCCTTTAATTACCGATACCGATATCAACCGATACCGATATCAACCGATATATACAGTCGTGGAATTAACACATTATTATGCCTAATTTGGACAACCAGGTATGGTGAAGATAAGGTACTTTTAAAAAAAAATAAAAAAATAAAAATAAAAACATTTTCTTGAATAAAAAAGAAAGTAAAACAATATAAAAACAGTTACATAGAAACTAGTAATTAATGAAAATGAGTAAAATTAACTGTTAAAGGTTAGTACTATTAGTGGACCAGCAGCACGCACAATCATGTGTGCTTACGGACTGTATCCCTTGCAGACTGTATTGATATATATTGATATATAATGTAGGAACCAGAATATTAATAACAGAAAGAAACAACCCTTTTGTGTGAATCAGTGTGAATGAGTGTAAATGGGGGAGGGAGGTTTTTTGGGTTGGTAATTGTAAGTGTATCTTGTGTTTTGTATGTTGATTTAATAAAAAAACAAAACAAAACAAAAAAAAAAAACCAAAAAAAAACGATACCGATAAAAAAAAAAACGATACCGATGATTTCCGATATTACATTTTAACGCATTTATTGGCCGATAATATCGGCCTGCCGATATTATTGACCAATAAATGACATCTCTAATTTTTACTGTAACTGTGCTGCTCAAAAAATTAGAATGACTATTAAAATGTTGTCCATTTAAAGATAGGAAAGGCAGATTGCTAAGAAAAACCCAAAACAAAACAATTAACCTTGTTTATGTATTTAAAAAAAAAAACCTGTTAAAATAGCAGCAATGAAAACAAACAACAAAACACAAAATCTAACTTTCTCAAAAATAAAAGAAGCATTTTGTGATGTTTAAAAAGCTGTACACTGATACATTGACTATTGATTAACCCTAAATGTTAGCACTCTAATAGACTCAATGTGTAGAATTGTCTATTTGATTAATTCTTAAAATGTTAGCTATTTAATAAATTGTATGTTTAAACTTATGATACCCTTTGCATTGGTGCCTGTCTGTGTGTGTGTGTGTGTGTGTGTGTGTGTGTGTGTGTGTGTGTGTGGTTGCGTCTGTGTGTGTGGGTGTGTGTGCGTGTGTATGTTCTGGCAATGCTTACCGTATTTTCCGCACTATAAGGCGCACCGGATTATTAGCCGCACCTTCTATGAATTACATATTTCATAACTTTGTCCACCAATAAGCCGCCCTGGACTATAAGCCGCGCCTACGCTGCGCTAAAGTGAATGTCAAAAAAACGCTGCGCTAAAGTGAATGTCAAAAAAACAGTCAGATAGTTCAGTCAAACTTTAATAATATATTGAAAACCAGCGTTCTAACAACTCTGTCCCAAAATGTACGCAAATGTGCAATCACAAATATAGTAAAATTCAAAATGGTGTAGAGCAATAAATAGCAACATAATGTTGCTCGAACGTTAATGTCACAACACACAAAATAAACATAGCGCTCACCTTCTGAAGTTATTCTTCATTCGTAAATCCTTCGAATTCTTCGTCTTCGGTGTCCGAATTGAAAAGTTGCGCAAGCGTGGGATCCAAAAATGGCCGGCTCCGTCTCGTCGAAGTCATCGGATTCAGTGTCGCTGTTGTTGTGCAGCAGTTCTGTGAATCCTGCCTTCCGGAAAGCTCGGACCACAGTTGTGACCGAAATATCTGCCCAGGCATTTACGATCCACTGGCAGATGTTGGCGTATGTCGTCCGGCGCTGTCTGCCCGTCTTAGTGAAGGTGTGTTCGCCTTCGGAGCTGTGTGAAAAAAGCCACCCGGCCTCTTCGCGTAAACTTCCCTTAACCACTCGCTCATCTTTTCTTCATCCATCCATCCCTTCGAGTTAGCTTTTATGATGACGCCGGCTGGAAAGGTCTCTTTTGGCAAGGTCTTCCTTTTGAATATCACCATGGGTGGAAGTTAGCATGGCAAGCTAGAACCACAGTGAAGGATAACTTCTCATTCCCTGTGGTGCGAATATTCACCGTACGTGCTCCCGTTCCACAGTGCGGTTCACAGGAATATCAGTTGCTGTGAAATACGGTGGTAATCCGTGTGCGGATGGAGAGATTGCGTCTTTTTATGAACCGGATCCTTGTCGCGTAGTAGGAGCCATTTTGTGGTCTTTACAGATGTAAACAGGAAATGAAACGTACGGTGATATCCGCGCGTTTTTTCTTCTTCTTCCGGGGGCGGGTGGTTGCTTACAGTAGAAGAAGAAGCGCTTCCTGTTCTATGGGGGCGGGTGCTTTCCTTGGCGGTTGCTTGCGTAGAAGAAGAAGCGCTTCCTGTTCTACCGGGAAAAAAGATGGCGGCTGTTTACCGAAGTTGCGAGACCGAAACTTTATGAAAATGAATCGTAATAAAGCGCACCGGGTTATAAGGCGCACTGTCAGCTTTTGAGAAAAATTGTGGTTTTTAGGTGCGCCTTATAGTGCGGAAAATACGGTACTTATTGGGGACATCGCTCTGTTTACAAAGTCACTTTAGGGGACCTTTGATGTTATGGGGACAAAAAAACAGGTCCCCTAAAGGGAAATCTTTTTAAATAATAGTCAGATCCATTCTGATCCATTCATTGATTACTTTAACAATTCACACCTGGCGCACCACACGAAGGCAGTGTGAGCGCAGTGCAGGAAGGTGCTCTACATTTCGGCCGTCGAGACACGGAAACAAGTTGTTTAAATCAAAAGGTAAGCACATCTTTCTTATAAATGGAGGTTATTGACTATCATTTGTAGAAGATTAATGTGTTTATGACCAAGTTAAGCCAAAAAATTAGCAGCGAAGTGAACCTTTTCCAACGGGTGCATTTAATTAAGAACTTGAGCCTTGCTCAAAAAAAAGCTTGTACCGTATTTTTCGGACAATAAGTCGCAGTTTTTTTCATAGTTTGGCCGGGGGTGCGACTTAAACTGTGGAGCAACTTATGTGTGAAATTATTAACACATTACCGTAAAATATCAAATAATATTATTTAGCTCATTCACGTAAGAGACTAGACGTATAAGATTTCATGGGATTTAGCGATTAGGAGTGACAGATTGTTTGGTAAACGTATAGCATGTTCTATATGTTATAGTTATTTGAATGACTCTTACCATAATATGTTATGTTAACATACCAGGCACGTTCTCAGTTGGTTATTTATGCCTCATATAACGTTGATTGGCAACACTAAATTGGCCCTAGTGTGTGGATGTGAGTGTGAATGTTGTCTGTCTATCTGTGTTGGCCCTGCGATGAGGTGGCGACTTGTCCAGGGTGTACCCCGCCTTCCGCCCGATTGTAGCTGAGATAGACTCCAGCGCCCCCCGCGACCCCAAAGGGAATAAGCGGTAGTAAATGGATGGATGGATGGATAACGTACACTTATTCACCCTGTTGTTCACTATTCTTTCTTTATTTTAAATTGCCTTTCAAATGTCTATTCTTGGTGTTGGGTTTTATCAAATAAATTTCCCCCAAAAATGCGACTTATTCTCCAGTGCGACTTATATATGTTTTTTTCCCTTCTTTATTATGTATTTTCGGCCGATGCGACTTATACTCCGATGCGACTTATACTCCAAAAAAACGGTAATTCACTTTGTGGTTTTTTGGCATTTGGACTGGTTTATAGTCAAAGTAGCTCTAATTTAATGCTACTTGGTTGTCTATAAGGACTTTTAAGAAGTTATATGTATAGTTATGATGGACATTGGAGATTAAAGGGGAACATTATCCCCAGACCTATGTAAGCGTCAATATATACCTTGATGTTGCAGAAAAAATACCTTCTTTTTTTTTAACCGATTTCCGAACTCTAAATGGGGGAATTTTGGGCGAATTAAACACCTTTCTAATATTCGCTCTCGGAGCGATGACGTCACAACGTGGTGTCACATCGGGAAGCAATCCGCCATTTTCTCAAACACCGAGTCAAATCAGCTCTGTTATTTTCCGTTTTTTCGACTGTTTTCCGTACCTTGGAGACATCATGCCTCGTCGGTGTGTTGTCGGAGGGTGTAACAACACGAACAGGGACGGATTCAAGTTGCACCAGTGGCCCAAAGATGCCAAAGTGGCAAGAAATTGGACGGTTGTTCCGCACACTTTACCGACGAAAGCTATGCTACGACAGAGATGGCAAGAATGTGTGGATATCCTGCCACACTCAAAGCAGATGCATTTCCAACGATAAAGTCAAAGAAATCTGCCGCCAGAGCCCCATTGAATCTGCCGGAGTGTGTGTGCAATTCAGGGACAAAGGACCACGGTAGCACGACAAGCAATGGCGGCAGTTTGTTCCCGCAGACAAGCGAGCTAAACCCCCTATAGACCCTAGCTTCCCTGACCTGCTGACATCAACTCCAAAACTGGACAGATCAGCTTTCAGGAAAGAGCGCGGATGAGGGTATGTCTACAGAATATATTAATTGATGAAAATTGGGCTGTCTGCACTCTCAAAGTGCATGTTGTTGCCAAATGTACTTCATATGCTGTAAACCTAGTTCATAGTTTTTAGTTTCCTTTAATGCCAAACAAAAACATACCAATCGTTGGTTAGAAGGCGATCGCCAAATTCGTCCTCGCTTTCTCCCGTGTCGCTGGCTGTCGTGTCGTTTTCGTCGGTTTCGCTTGCATACGGTTCAAACCGATATGGCTCAATAGCTTCAGTTTCTTCTTCAATTTGGTTTTCGCTACCTGCCTCCACACTACAACCATCCGTTTCAATACATGCGTAATCTGTTGAATCGCTTAAGCCGCTGAAATCCGAGTCTGAATCCGAGCTAATGTCGCTATAGCTTGCTGTTCTTTCCGCCATGTTTGTTTGTGTTGGCTTTACTATGTGACGTCACAGGAAAATGGACGGGTGTTTATAACGATGGTTAAAATCAGGCACTTTGAAGCTTTTTTTAGGGATATTGCGTGATGGGTAAAATTTTGAAAAAAACTTGGAAAAATATAATAAGCCACTGGGAACTGATTTTTAATGGTTTTAACCATTCTGAAATTGTGATAATGTTCCCCTTTAAGGATATTTTAAAAACCTCACATTGATTTTGTTTCACATATTATAGATGAAAGACAGATGTACAGTAGACCACATGGACTTGGACATAAACAGCATAACACCTGATGTCACTGGAACAGAGGAATACTGCTCAAGTCAGGAAACAATTGACACCGTAGTTGTTTGTGCTCCCATTAAAAAACACGGAAAAAGAGTTTACAACAAAATACATTATTGCTTGTATTGCAGTAAGCCTTATGCCAAGCTGGCACGACATCTAGAAAGTTCATACAAAAACAGATTGGAAGTAGCCACAGCTCTTAGCTTTCCAACGATTTCCACGGAGAGAAGGAAACAGCTAGAGAATATTCGTAATAAAGGGAACTACGCTCACAATGCTGCTATTATGGAGTCAGGAAAGGGTGAACTAGTGCCATTCAAACGACCACCTAAAGAAGGTAAAGGAAATGATTGCATGCACTGTGCACATTGCCAAGGACTGTTTACCAGAAAGGTACTGTGGAGACACATGCGAAGTTGTCGCCTCAAACCTTCATCAGTCACCCGAAAACCAGGAAAGAACCGTGTCCAGTCCATGTGCACATATACTGGGCCTGTGCCTTCAAGTGTATCCAAACAACTGTGGGGAGTAATAAGTGTCATGATTCCTGATCCAATCACAGAAATAATAAAAGATGACCGTGTCATCACAGATGTTGGGCACCACCCGTTGAACAAAAGTGGTATGTCAGCACAAAATCAACAACGTGTCAGAGTGAAGATGCGGGAATTAGGAAGACTGATTCATAATGCCAGGAGAGTAACTACCTTGAAAAAAATTGAGGATTTTGTGGATCCTAAGAACTACTTGGAGATGGTCAAAGCTGTCAAATGTACTTGTGGCTATGATAGTGACACTAACAAATTTTGCATTCCATCACTGGCAACTAAACTTGGGAATTCCCTGGTTAAAGTCAGCAAACTCTTGAAAGCACAAGGTTTGATAAACAACAATGAAGATTGGGTAAGGAATGCCACTCAGTTCCAAGTTGTCCATCGTGAGAAGTGGAACGAGTTGATCTCTGCAACAGCCCTGAGGAACATAGCCGAAGAAAAGTGGAATGTACCACAACTTATGCCCTTCACTGAGGATGTTCAAAAAAATGCATCAGTTTCTCAGTCAAATGCATGATGAGTGCAGCAGCGCGCTATCTGAAAATTCTTCCACAAAGGCCTGGTCAGACCTGACAAAAGTATGTTTGACACAGATCATCCTTTTTAACAGACGGAGAGAAGGAGAGGCAGCAGCCATGCCCCTGTTGGCTTTTTTGTCAAGAGGCACAACTGATCCTCCTGAAGATGTGATTGGGCTCTCTCTGAAGTGGAAAAAAAAACACTGCAGACATTTTTCATCAGGGGAAAACGAGGCAGACCGGTTCCTATTCTCTTGACTCCAAAAATGGTGTGTGCATTAGAACTTCTCGTTAAGTCCAGGGAAACTTGTGGGGTTCTCAAAGACAACACTTACCGTATTTTCCGCACTATAAGGCGCACCTAAAAACCACAAATTTTCTCAAAAGCTGACAGTGCGCCTTATAACCCGGTGCGCTTTATTACGATTCATTTTCATAAAGTTTCGATCTCGCAACTTCGGTAAACAGCCGCCATCTTTTTTCCCGGTAGAACAGGAAGCGCTTCTTCTTCTACGCAAGCAACCGCCAAGGTAAGCACCCGCCCCCATAGAACAGGAAGCGCTTCTTCTTCTACTGTAAGCAACCACCCGCCCCCGGAAGAAGAAGAAAAAACGCGCGGATATCACCGTACGTTTCATTTCCTGTTTACATCTGTAAAGACCACAAAATGGCTCCTACTAAGCGACAAGGATCCGGTTCATAAAAAGACGCAATCTCTCCATCCGCACACGGATTACTACCGTATTTCACAGCAACTGATATTCCTGTGAACCGCACTGTGGAACGGGAGCACGTACGGTGAATATTCGCACCACAGGGAATGAGAAGTCATCCTTCACTGTGGTTCTAGCTTGCCATGCTAACTTCCACCCATGGTGATATTCAAAAGGAAGACCTTGCCAAAAGAGACCTTTCCAGCCGGCGTCATCATAAAAGCTAACTCGAAGGGATGGATGGATGAAGAAAAGATGAGCGAGTGGTTAAGGGAAGTTTACGCGAAGAGGCCGGGTGGCTTTTTTCACACAGCTCCGAAGGCGAACACACCTTCACTAAGACGGGCAGACAGCGCCGGACGACATACGCCAACATTTGCCAGTGGATCGTAAATGCCTGGGCAGATATTTCGGTCACAACTGTGGTCCGAGCTTTCCGGAAGGCAGGATTCACAGAACTACTGGACAACAACAGCGACACTGACTCCGATGACTTCGACGAGACGGAACCAGCCATTTTGGATCCCACGCTTGCGCAACTTTTCAATTCGGACACCGAAGACGAAGAATTCGAAGGATTTACGAATGAAGAATAACTTCAGAAGGTGAGCGCTATGTTTATTTTGTGTGTTGTGACATTAACGTTCGAGCAACATTATGTTGCTATTGCTCTACACCATTTTGAATTTTACTATGTTTGTGATTGCACATTTGCGTACATTTTGGGACAGAGTTGTTAGAACGCTGGTTTTCAATATATTATTAAAGTTTGACTGAACTATCTGACTGTTTTTTTGACATTCCCTTTAGCGCAGCGTAGGCGCGGCTTATAATCCGGGGCGGCTTATTGGTGGACAAAGTTATGAAATATGTAATTCATTGAAGGTGCGGCTAATAATCCGGTGCGCTTTATAGTGCGGAAAATACGGTACCTGTTTGCAAGTCTCACAGCGATGACACATTTCCGTGGTTCTGACTGCATACGAGACAATGCAAAAGCATGTCATGCAAAGTGTCCTGTGTCCCTTACATCCACGAAACTACGAAAACATGCTGCCACCCTTTCAACTGTGCTAAACATGATAAATGATAAATGGGTTGTACTTGTATAGCGCTTTTCTACCTTCAAGGTACTCAAAGCGCTTTGACACTACTTCCACATTTACCCATTCACACACACATTCACACACTGATGGAGGGAGCTGCCATGCAAGGCGCTAACCAGCACCCATCAGGAGCAAGGGTGAAGTGTCTTGCTCAGGACACAACGGACATGACGAGGTTGGTACTAGGTGGGGATTGAACCAGGGACCCTCGGGTTGCGCACGGCCACTCTTCCACTGCGCCACGCCGTCCCAAACATGACAGACACAGAGGTGGACCAGCTGGCCAACTTTCTTGGCCATGATATTAGAGTCCACCGTGAGTTCTATAGACTTCCTGAAAAGACACTGCAGCTGGCAAAAATCAGCAACGTTTTGATGGCACTCGAGCAAGGTCGATTATCTGAGTTCCATGAAAAGAACTTGGATGAAATCACAATTGGTCCAAATGGTAAGTTGTCATCTTTGTTGTTTGTTTGGTTTGAACTCAATTATAAGCATGACACTGAATGTTTATCCCATTTAAACCACAACAGAGGTGGCCTTTCCAACCCCTGATGATGAACACATCCCGCCCCCCAAGAGACTGACACCACTTTCAAAAGACATGGATGCATCATCACAACATCGTGCAGTGAGATTTCTAGACCTCCACCCCAGATCCCACCTCACTCCGACCCACTTCTCTAAAGTGGGCTGGCTCAGGGTGGAGGACAGAGTAAAACAACTTGCACTGAGCCTAGTCGATAAAATCCGCTACACCTCCCTGATACCGAAGTACATGTCAAACTACTTCCTTAACGTAAATGACCGCAATAACCACAACACCAGGGGGAGCTCTACTAACCACGTTAAACCCAGATTCCGATCTCACAAAGGTCTTAACTCATTCTCTTTCTATGCCACATCAATGTGGAATGCGCTCCCAACAGGTATAATAGAAAGGGCATCTCTATCCTCCTTCAAAACCGCAATAAAAGTACACCTCCAGGCAACTTCAACCCTAAACTAACACCCTCCCCGGATTGTTAATAATCAAATGTAAACAATCAAATGTAGATATTTTTCTTATGCCTTCTGATCTCTCTCTCTCTCTCTCTCTCTCTCTATGTCCACTACTTGCTGTACATATCCTACCAAGTCAGACCTACACTGTTTCAATATCCATTTCTCTGTTTTCAATTGTTGATGACTGATGATAACAACCAAACCTAACCCCCCCCCCCCCGAATTGTAAATAATGTCAATAATTCAATGTATACACCCTGATGATTATCTTGTGTGATGACTGTATTATGATGATAGTATATATGATAGTATATATCTGTATCATGAATCAATTTAAGTGGACCCCGACTTAAACAAGTTGGAAAACTTATTTGAGTGTTATTTAGTGGTCAATTGTACGGAATATGTACTTCACTGTGCAACCTACTAATAAAAGTCTCAATCAATCAATCAGACATTCTTCCAATGGTATGTTGTCATCTTTGTTGTTTCCTTTGTCTATATTTTTTTCCATCATTGAAGAAGAAGAACCATGATAAACATTCTGAATTTAATCATTCATTCATTCCCAAAATAATCTTACTTATCTCATCACATGAAATATAACAACTCAACTCAACTCAATGTATAACTTAATTTCTTAATCTTCTTTTATTAATTTTATTTTCATACACATATTTTGTATGGTCACTTGCAGGTAAAGCTGCCCAGACAAGGCGACCCTGGATACAGAAAGAGGTGAAGGCTGTCGAGAAGCACATGAAGCGATTCTTCCCTTCTGGTATTGTACCAGGAAAGAGTGACTGTTTAAAATGTTTAAGGGCCGAACCGGAAGCTCTCCAAAACCGGGAATGGCAAGCATTGAAGTTCTATGTGTACAACCGCATTACGGCCTACAAAAGGAGATTGCAGCTAAAATAGTAGATCAAGAGATAACCAGCAAGACTGGTTAAGTAGAACCGTTTTTTTTAATGTTATTTATGTCCAATGTTGTTCAAAATAAAAAGTAAAAATGAAAGTTTAAATGAGCAATGCATCATCAGAGAGGGTGTTCAGCATAGTTCGAAAAATAGTGACAGAGAATAGAACAAGGATGGACAATTCAATCCTTAACTCAACAATGAGTAGATGAGTGTTATGTGTGCTTATATGTGTAAATAAATGAACACTAAAATTCAAGTATTAAGTCAAGTATTTCTTATATATATATATATATATATATATATATGAAATACTTGACTTGGTGAATTCTAGCTGTAAATATACTCCTCCCCTCTTAACGACGCCCCCAACCACGCCCCCCGAAATCGGAGGTCTCAAGGTTGGCAAGTATAACGTCACGACTTGTCGACAAATATAGTTGACGGCGACAAATTGTATTGTCGACATTTGTCCAATAGCTATTTATAAATGCTCCACAACTACAACTGGTTCAGAAAAAACAGTGTTTGGATTGTGATCATACAAATATGATTAGCAGCAAAGTAGAAACCCGTCAACGTTAAGTAAGCTAGCGAGACGCTGCTATATATGCTAAACATCTAGCTTGTTTCGGCGCTCCTGTCCTGCTATTCAGTAACGCCGTTTAGGCAGAAAAATCAGTGAGTACCTGCGGCTGAGGCCAGTGTTCACCAAATTTAGTTTAGACTCTATATTTTTTTAATATTTCATTAAAAAAACCCGCTAAGTCATGATTTGATTCGAAAATTAGTGTTCAAAAACGCGGACATTTCACATGCCTGAACCACAGAAAAATGCTACCATTTAAAGTTTAACCGACATTTTCTGGAAAAATACGACGCATAAGTTGACCATAACTCTCATCAGTGGGAGTGGTGTCCAATAATAATAATAATAATAATAATAATAATAATAATAATCAGAACTCCACAATTTAGCTTGGTATTAAATGTTAAAAAGAAAACTAAGTGATATGATAACCATAGACCAGAGGTGTTGAAGTGAGTCAATTAACAGATATTATGTTCTACGTATGGTGGATGTTTATATTTGTCATGGAGAAAGCAAACCACCAAGTTTAATTAAATAATGGTATTTTAGTTTGAGCACATAATAAGATAAGGCCCCTTAGTTTGATATCTGCAGGTGGATTGGATTACTTCTCGTAGGAAAGAGGCCCTAATTGGGACTTTGGAATGCAAAAGTGATAGCCCTATCCTTGAGAGGAGACTACCTCTACAGCTCAACGCCAACATTTAAGTTATGACTTAAAGCAGTTGTTTTCTAGACACTTACACACGAACATCTCTTTTTATGGTCAGGATGTGCTCTCCTGACCCAGCTCACACACACATACAGGAGGTAGGAATAAAAAACTGATGGTTTTGGCTAGAGATGTCCGATAATGGCTTTTTTGCCGAAATCCAATATTCCGGTATTGTCCAACTCTTAATTACGGATTCCGATATCAACCGATACCGATATATACAGTTGTAGAATTAACACGTTATTATGCCTAATTTTGTTGTGATGCCCCGCTGGATGCATTAAACAATGTAACAAGGTTTTCCAAAATAAATCAACTCAAGTTATGGAAGAAAATGCCAACATGGCACTGCCATATTTATTATTGAACTCACAAAGTGCATTATTTTTTTTAACATGCCTCAAAACAGCAGCTTGGAATTTGGGACATGAGGAGGTTGAGGTGGGCAAGGTTGGGGGGGCGGGGTTGAGGTTGAGGTGGGGGGGGGGGGGTGTATATTGTAGCGTCCCGGAAGAGTTAGTGCTGCAAGGGGTTCTGGGTATTTGTTCTGTTGTGTTTATGTTGTGTTACGTTGCGGCTGTTCTCCCGGAATGTGTTTGCCATTCTTGTTTGGTGTGGGTTCACCGTGTGGCACATATTTGTAACAGTGTTAAAGTTGTTTATACGGCCACCCTCAGTGTGACCTGCATGGCTGTTGACCAAGTATGCATTGCAAGCCGTGAAAAGTCGTAGGTATTATGTGATTGGGCCGGCACGCAAAGGCAGTGCTTTTAAGATTTTTTGGCGCTCTGTACTTCTCCCTACGTTAGTGTACCACTCCGTACAGCGGCGTTTTAAAAAGTCATACATTTTACTTTTTGAAACAGATACCGATCATTTCCGATATTACATTTTAAAGCATTTATCGGCCTATAATATCGGCAGCCCAATATTATTGGACATCTCTAGTTTTGGCTTCTCCAAGTTAGGAGTGCTTCATTTTTGACCTGACCTCGTGCAGGAACTGCAGTCCTGTATAATGATGCTCGCTTGTAATAAAGCAACTTTTGGTTCAGTAAAGCGTCTCCGATGTCTCTTTTGATCCAGCCGCACTGCCGTGTCACCTTTCTGTCCGGACGAGGATGACAAGACTAGAAATACACTTC
>NC_084581.2:23026456-23063956 GCF_033978685.3 Nerophis lumbriciformis
TTTGCAATTGCACTTTGAGAAACGTTGTTCTAAAACTGTTTGACTATTTGCTCACGCAGTTGTGGACAAAGGGGTGTACCTCGCCACATCCTTTCTTGTGAAAGACTGAGCATTTTTTGGGAAGCTGTTTTTATACCCAATCATGGCACCCACCCGTTCCCAATTAGCCTGCACACCTGTGGGATGTTCCAAATAAGTGTTTGATGAGCATTCCTCAACTTTATCAGTATTTATTGCCACCTTTCCCAACTTCTTTGTCACATGTTGCTGGCATCAAATTCTAAAGTTAATGATTATTTGCAAAACAAAAAATGTTTATCAGTTTGAACATCAAATATCTTGTCTTTGTATCATTTCAACTGAATATGGGTTGAAATTGATTTGCAAATCATTGTATTGCATTTATATTTACATCTAACACAATTTCCCAACTCATATGGAAACGGGGTTTGTATATGTATTTTTGTTTTGTTTGTTGTTGTTTGACTTTTGTGGCTGTGTGTATAAATGGCTGGTTGCATCAGCTCTGCTCTTTTAATGTCTTTAATGTCCTTTGTGTTCTTTGATGTTTCCCTCTAACACATGCTGATGTGTGCTATGGCTATGAGTTTTTTCCCCCTTGGTCTCAGTCTGGATCCCTCTCCGGAAGTTGGCAGACCCGTCAGCGATCCTGTTCTGTCTCCCTGTGATGTTAGTCTGCTCTTGAATGGGATTGTGCAGAAAATCTTAATTTCGCCTCTGGATTATTAAAGAATTTCTGATTCTGTTTCAAGTATTTTGTAAACCACGTGTTATTTTTAAATAAACTACTGTGCTTCCCAGGTCACGTCTCCTAAAATATCAGAAATCCTGAGCAAAGGCTGCGTTTTTGCTGCTAAATTGAAAGCGGCCTTTCATGCGTGTCACCTCACAAACGGCATCTCTAATTTTCTATACGATACCTCTCATTTCATGGGGTGTACATGAAGGGAGGAATGGAAAAAAGAAAAGAAAAAAAAAAGACAAATGACTTTTAGTCACGCCGCCATCGCTGAGTGACCGCTACCAACACTTGCCTTGTTTTAATTCTTCACGGGGGCGCTTCTCTGCCACAAAGAACATTGATTTTTCTATCAAATACGAAAACAGGCATTGTGGGGAGGCTGCAGAGGTCAGTGGGAATTAGAGCAAGTGTGTGTGTGTGTGTGTGTGTGTGTGTGTGTGTGTGTGTGTGTGCGTCGCTCTTGCTCCTCCCCGGCATCGTCATTGTCACTCCCTAAAGGCCTCTCTGTTAAATTGGCTGACAGATAATAAGATCATACAGCAGAGTACAGACACACACACACACACACACACACACACACACACACACACACACACACACACACACACACACACACACACACACACACACACACACACACACACACACACACACACACACACACATACCTTTGTCTTGCTTTACTCCCGCATCATCAACGCTGTCAGCCATCAACACGCCTGAAAGTTCACTTTCGCAAATTTTCACTCAACTTTTTTAAAGGACGCTCCGTTTAATTTTGATCAGAAAGTCTGTCAAATCTTAAATCGTGTTGCCAAGCTATTTAGGCTTTTACGTTTTTATCCGAGAAGAGACGAAGGCAGATCTAGGCAAAATACGGCCCGCGGGCCACATGCGGCCCATTAAGATTTTCAATCCGGCCCCCCGAACGTTCTATATAATTTTTTTAGACCTTTAACATCAAAATTGTCACCGCCATTATGATGTGCAGTGCTGTTTTTAAATTGAACTATACCAAATATTCCAATGGTTGAAATCTGCGCTTTTGGGTGTTATACCAGTTATTACGGTAATCTACGTCACAGCAGCTCAGACCAGGAACAAAGCAGAGTGGGCGGGGTTTGTTTTCAGAGCAGCCAGCCCGCAACGTGTCAGGAACGGATGCAAAAGCAGATTTTTACAACAAAGTTCTGCATACAAGTGATAATATATCATATTGTTGATATTTATTACACTTTGCATTCATATTTTGCTGTTTTTTTTTTTTTTTTTGGTGTGTTTTGCTTGATTGTAAAAGATACACAACTATCGAGGAGCTGGTCTGAGAAGTAAAAGAGGAGCGATGTTCATATGTTGTTAATATTCAGTGTTTTATTGTTCATAGTTAATATTGTAAATCCCACTTTCTTTATTTTCATGTATATTTTGGGTGTCCCATTCAGTAAAAAACTGTAAAATTCCATTCCGTTTTTTTTAAGTGGTCTGTCATAACGTTTTTAGAACTCTATCGGACATTGTGACTTTTGGTATTAGTGTTCCTAAAAAAAAGGGACCCAAACACACATACTGTACAGCAGATTTTTACAGCTAAATGTGTATATATCATTCATACACACATACACCTTGGCCCCCCCAGACACATTTTTTTCTCTAAATGTGGCCCCCGAGTCAAAATAGTTTCTCAGCTCTGGACTATGGGGACCAAGAAGACAGAAGCGCTGCAGCTAAGTGGAGACTGTGGAGGAACAACTGGCTAAGCTAACAATAGCGACCTTTCAATTTCAGGAGAGATAAGCTTTTTTGTAAAGATTTTATATAATGCAAACATTGCTAGTCAAAGATCCTCTATACCAGGGGTGCCGAAACTTTTTGCCTCCCAGGGCGAAAGTGAAAATAGGCTGCCAAGCAAAGCACAATTTGGGGTTCCGATTTTTTTTTTTTTTTACAATTCTCACAATGCATTGCCGATATCTATATTGAAGCACGATGACAAAGAAGACTTCTGCCTTTGTGAAAAATTTATTTCCTTCACAGGTGTGTTACTGAGACAGCATCCAACTACAGTACATCATCATCAAGTGAGCGAAGCTGATGCTTGACTGCCATATTATATTTTATATATAAAATAAAGCAATCATACAATAAATTATCCATGAAGTGTCTCATAACTAATACATAGGAATAATTATTTATGATATTTATATAATATTATAATAATTATTTTACTTGCTTTGTAAGGAGAATCATGGTCCCCCTGTTAAGAATAACAATTAATTAATGCATAATTATAAATTAAACATTTTATGAATAACAGCAATAAATCCTAATAACCTCTTAGTGCTAAAATCTACTGCATATATAAACCAATTTTGAAAGTAACAAAGTTGACCAGAGTGCTTTACGAATTACCGTATTTTCCAGACCATAGGGCGCATCGGATTATAAGGCGCACTGTCGATGAATGGTCTATTTTCGATATTTTTCAGATATAAGGCGCACAGGATTATAGGGCGCATTAAAGGGGTCATATTATTATAATTTTTTTTCTATATTGAAAACACTTCCTTGTGGTCTACATAACATGTAATGGTGGTTCTTTGGTCAAAATGTTGCATAGATTATGTTTTACAGATCATCTTCAAGCCACTTTCTGACAGTCGCTTCAGGATGCGCCGTTTTGTGGGTGGTCTTATTTACGTGGCTCACCTTTGACAGCGTCTTTTCTCTGTCATCTTTGTTGTAGCGGTGTAGCGTGCAAGGACGGGAGGGGAAGAAGTGTCAAAAGATGGCGTTAACTGTTTTAATGACATTCAGACTTTACTTAAATCAACAACGGAGCAGCATCTCCTCATCCGGAAATAACAAAAAGTCCGGAGATGTGTCGCGTGAAAAAACGTCTGACCGGAAATCTCTAATAACTAAAGTTCCTTCCTTGGGTGAATAATGTGAATTCACTACACCGGTATGTTTTAGCGCTTTCATGGCGAATTTACTGACTACTTTATATTAGAAATGGCAACAGCAGAGGATGGATGTCCCATAAAAAGAAGATAGAGAAAAAGAAGAAGCTTATTGACTACGGTGTCGACACGAACTACAAAGGTGGAGGCGTGCAATTTTTCAGGATTTATGCAGATCCCAATTACAGATCAGCAGGTACCAGAAGGTAAGAAAAGTTACTTTTCAATAATATTGCGAAACAAAATACCCGATAATATGTCTTACCTTATACACACACCATACTCGTATGTTGAAGCACAGTACAATCCATCAAGCGGTGCGGCTTCATAGCTTACTAAAGTCGTACTAAAACATTTTGATGGATTTTTGAGCGCCGTGTGTAATGTTCCATATTTTAAATGTTTAAATATAAAATGTTGGTGTTGTTTACTTGAGTCATATTGCCATCAAATTGCAGTCTACACATATCTCTTATGTTTGACTGCCATCTACTGGTCACACTTCTCATTACACCATGTACCAAATAAAATTGCTTCGAAGTGGGTAAGCAAAACCAGAATTATTCCGTACATTAGGCGCACCGGGTTATAAGGCGCACTGTCGAGTTTTGAGAACAAACAAATACTTTAAGTGTGTTAAGACTTGGACTTTGGCGTGTTTTGTTTTCCCGAGATGCATAAGAATTGCACCGGTCATGGCGTGAAGTTAAGTAGATGATTTAATAATAGACTATAAAAAGTATAAACAAAAGGCGTGCACAAGGCGGGGAACAAACTTGGCTAATAAAACAAAACTAGCACAAAGGCAGAACTATGGAAAAAAGGAACAGACAAAAGGCGCTCACAGCGGAGGTACAAAACAGTGGCTTGAATAAACAAAAAACTTACGTGGCAAGAAAAGAGCAGCATGAACTATGACCTGGACAGAGTAAGCAGCGTGTCAAGAGTGCAGAGCATGAATGTGTTGTCGCCAGGCCGACCAACAGAAAATGACAGGCTTAAATAGTTATGTGGTGATTGAAAACAGGTGCGTGAGTTCAAATGAATCAGGTGCGTGAGTCCAAGACGTGAAACAGGTGACACTAATGGTTGTCAAGGTAACAAACAAAGAAGGAAGTGCAACCAGGAACTAAAAAGAGTCCGAAAAACAAACAGCACATGGCCAAACAAAAACATGATCAACAGACATGATAAAGTGCGCCTTATAGTCTGGAAAATACGGTAGGTAAATAGTCAAAAAGTAATGAAAGTAGTTCACTATATTATGTTTAAAAATACAAGATTTATTTCGGAGAAGGATATAAGTCCACCGACAGCAACACACATAGGCCTACTCAAGATAAATATAAAAAATTACTTTTGCTTCATAAATTCATATTTTGAAGCTTTTTTTGAACATAATTTGGACGCCTTTGGTTTTTCTTTTCTTCTTCTACGTTGTTTTATTTGCAAGTCCAAGTTGAGTAAAACTGCTTCCGCTAAACTTGTTGTAAGCACCGCCCACAAGCACCCGCCCTCTTGCTAAACACTGTTATTAGTTTGAAACCGCAAAAAAAAAAAAAAAAACGTAAATAAGAGAAGCAAAGTTGATCATAAAAACCTGTGAAACGCACAAAAACAATAAAGTGTACAACAGAATGATATATATCCACCAACAATATAGTATTTCTTTCAATGTTTGTATATATTTGTTGCCAAAACTTGTTTTGGTGCCAATAAAACTTTTTCTACAATGCAATTATTTATTTTTTTCGATACCAAATCTTACTGGCAGTGTTTAACACGGTGTCCACTGGGTTTAGAGTGGCCCTTGTCAAATAGTGTGGCGGGCCCCCCTGGAGTGCGATACCAGGGGTGTGACCTCGGGGAACATGTTTTTTTTTGCCGTACCAGAATATGATGAGCGTATTTAGCACTTAGCTTCATTGTAACCACGGTGGGAGACGAGGAAAGACCGGTGTGTTGTATCTTTTAATGTCAGTAAGCTTACAATGTTATGCAGAGGTTTAGTTTTAACAATTTTATAGACAAATTATACTATTTATGGTCACTGCGGAGAGTGGGGAGGGCGCAGAATATTGTATTGTTCTTGGGGGGGTAACAGAAAATATTTGAGAAGTACTGGTTTAGAGAGATAAACACAAACCCATCCACAAACAAAGCGGTCACAGCGTTTTAGACTGTTCTAATATTGAAAGTCTTAAGATGTGACTTTAAGGTTTTGCCACTTACGTATACAATACTCAACGGTCTAGCTCCATCCTAATAACTGTATTTATTAATTGTATTGTACCATATGTCCCGGTCAGAAATCTGCGTTCTAAGAACTCCGGCTTATTAGTGATTCCCAGAGCCCCCAAAAAGTGAGCGTTTTCTATTTGGGCTCCAGTACTCTGGAATGCTCTACCAGTAACAGTTAGATTAATCCATTCACTGTACAAACATACACATATACATACTGTACATATACATTCACTGTACAAACATACATTTACACATTCTGTACATATACATTCACTGTACAAACATACATATACACATACATGTACATATACATTCACTGTACAAACATACATATACACATACTGTACATATACATTCACTGTACAAACATACACATACTGTACATATACATTCACTGTACAAACATACATATACACATACTGAACATACACAAGTATATATGCATACATACACTCATGCATATAATCACGTCTCATCAAACATAAATTAACGTTGTTACCTTAGGGTAAACTGGGTAACACATGGCACACTGACAACGCGTAACCTATTGTTACTATAACAATCTACAAGGTTAATATAGCTGGCTTCTCTTTCTTCCCCTCCATTTTTTTGCTTTCTTTTGTTTTTCTAGTTATCATTACATATATGTATTGTTGCATTTGAACAACTGTATTGTTGATAATAGAGGTCAATTATTGGTATTATTCATTATCAATAGTGCTATTTCTATTGGTATTTGTATTGCTCCATTTGTAGTGTAATAATGCTCATTGTCATTTCTGTATTATTATTTATTTCACTAACTGCTTCTTTGCTATCACTTTTACCATCATATTTGTACATATCCTATTTGATGATGCTGTTCTATTGTTGTTGTTGTTG
This sequence comes from Nerophis lumbriciformis, assembly GCF_033978685.3. Taxonomy (NCBI): domain Eukaryota; kingdom Metazoa; phylum Chordata; class Actinopteri; order Syngnathiformes; family Syngnathidae; genus Nerophis; species Nerophis lumbriciformis. Next base: position 23,033,306 of record NC_084581.2, read on the forward strand.
TTGTTGTTATTGTGGTTGCCGTTGTTGTTGTTGTCTCTCTGTCTTACCCCCCTCTTGTCCCTGCAATTTCCCCCTCTGTCTTCCTTTTTTTCTCTTTCTATCCCCTCCTGATCTGGCCCGGCTTCACCAAATGATAATTTAAATACATTTAATAAAGTCCAATTGTCATGATCTGTGGTCTGGATCATGTTTTTGTTATTTTCTGTTAGTTTTAAGACTCCATAGTTCCTGTTTTTGTGCACCTTTGTTTGTTTTAGTTTCCATGACGACTTATGATTTTCACCTGCCTCTTGCATTCGGGACACACCTGTCTCTAATCAAGAGACTATTATTTAATGTTGTCTTTGCCAGTTAGTCGGCCTGGCTTCATTGTTTGCGTCACGCCTATGCCAAGTAAACTTGGTTTGTTTCATGCCATAGCCTATGCTAAGTCTTAGCCTCTCGTGCAATCGGCACTTTGCCTTTTTGTTGTTTGCCTGTATTTTGGTAGTTGGGTGAGTTATGTAAATAAATCAAATTCTACCTTCACGCCTTCGTCCGGAGCCGTCAGTTTTTGCATTCCGGGAGAACAAACCGCTGTAAGCCGACCCCCGCCGTGGCACAAATACAAATAAGGCAACAAGAGAGGTATCCCACACTTCTCTTTTGTAAAGTAAATTTGTACAGCCAATATGGGCATTTACAATATGAATTGCCTGAAAAGCTGGACAGGACAGAAAAAAACAAAAAATAAAATAAAAAAAGGAAACCCAGCTAATGATTGTGTGAGCCCTAAGGGTGTCCCAAACGTTTTCACTTCGATACGATACTGATGTTGATCTGATCAAATATCAACAAGAATCATCAAGGCCACATCAATGCACGGCATTACCTGGCTGAAGCCCAGGGGCCCCCACCTACTTAAACCCACTACTACCGACCACGCAGTCTGATAGTTTATACATCAATGATGAAATCTTAACATTGCAACACAGGCCAATACGGCCGGGTTAGCTTACTAAAGTGCAATTTTAAATTTTGCGCGCAAAATCCTGCTGAAAACGACTCGGTATGATGACGTCAGCGCGTGACGTCACGGATTGTGGAGGACATTTTGGGACAGCATGGTGGCCAGCTATTAAGTTGTCTGTTTTCATCGCAAAATCCCACAGTATTCTGGACATCTGTGTTGGTGAATCTTTTGCAATTTGTTCAATGAACATTGGAGACAGCAAAGAAGAAAGCTGTAGGTGGGAAGCGGTGTATTGCGGCCGACTGCAGCAACACAAACACAGCAGGTGTTTCACTGTTTACATTCCCGAAAGATGACAGTCAAGCTTTACCATTGCCCTGTGGAGAACTGGGACAACAGAGACTCTTACCAGGAAGACTTTGAGTTGGATACGCAGACACGGTACAGTGAGTACGCATGCAGCTGCGGCTTCCAAACATTTGATCGCTTGCCCGTACGTGCGTGCCGCTATGGGCATGTCACGTACGTAACTTTGGGGACTTTGGGGAAATATATGTGCTGTATGAACTTTGGGGAGGTGAACGGTACTTTGGGCTGTGTGATTGAGTGTGTTGTGCAGGTGTTTGAGTTGTATTGGCAGGTTATATGGACAGGAGGGAGGAGGTGTTTGTTATGCGGGATTAATTTGTGGCATATTAAATATAAGCCTGGTTGTGTTGTGGCTAATAGAGTATATATATGTCTTGTGTTTATTTACTGTTTTAGTCATTCCCAGCTGAATATCAGGTCCCACCCGCCTCTCACAGCATCTTCCCTATCTGAATCGCTCCCACTGCCCTCTAGTCCTTCACTCTCACTTTCCTCATCCACGAATCTTTCATCCTCGCTCAAATTAATGGGGAAATCGTCGCTTTCTCGGTCCGAATCGCTCTCGCTGCTGGTGGCCATGATTGTAAACAATGTGCAGATGTGAGGAGCTCCACAACCTGTGACGTCACGCTACTCGTCTGCTACTTCCAGTACAGGCAAGGCTTTTTTATCAGCGACCAAAGGTTGCGAACTTTATCGTCGATGTTCTCGACTAAATCCTTTCAGCAAAAATATGGCAATATCGCAAAATGATCAAGTATGATACATAGAATGGACCTGCTATCCCCGTTTAAATAAGAAAATCGCATTTCAGTAGGCCTTTAAGGGCCCCCAATTTTGACGTTGCAATGCAATAATTGGTGTTCTTAGCTGTCAATCCCAGACAGCTGCTCTGCACACACGTCTCAAAAGAGATGTATTCATTAACAAAATTATTTTAAAAGTTGATGATATTGTTGCATTGTTGAGGTTCTGCTCAGTAAAATTATGACATTTTTTCCAAACCGTGTTTTTACAAGTTTTAACCTTATCCTTTCGCTGAATGCACATTTGACTCGTGTCCATCCATCCATCCATTTTCTACCGCTTATCCCTTTCGGTATCGCGGGGGTTGCTGGAGCCTATCTCAGCTACAATCGGGCGGAAGGCCGGGTACACCCTAGACAAGTCGCCACCCATCCAAGGCCAACACAGACAGACAGACAACATTCACACACTAGGGTCAATTTAGTGTTGCCAATCAACCTATCCCCAGGTGCATGTCTCTGGAAGTGGCAGGAAGCCGGAGTACCCGGAGGGAACCCACGCAGTCACGGGGAGAACATGCAAACTCCACACAGAAAGATCCCGAGCGCAGGATCGAACCCAGGACCTTCGTATTGTGAGGCAGACGCACTAACCCTTGTGCTGTTGTGCTATTGTTATTTGTATTGCTCCATTTGTAGTGTAATAATGCTCATTGTCATTTCTGTATTATTATTTATTTCACTAACTGCTTCTTTGCTATCACTTTTACCATCATATTTGTACATATCCTATTTGCTGATGCTGTTCTATGGTTGTTGTTGTTGTTGTTGTGTTTGCCGTTGTTGTTTTTCTCTCTCTGTCTTATCCCCCTCTTGTCCCCACAATTTCCCCCTCTGTCTTCTTATTTTTCTCTTTCTATTCCCTCCTGGCCTGGCCCGGCTGCACCAAATGATAATATAAATACATTTAATAAAGTCAAATACAAATAAGGCAACAAGAGAAGTATCCCACACTTCTCTTTTGTAAAGTAAATTTGTACAGCCGATATGGGCATTTACAATATGATTTGCCTGAGAAGCTGGACAGGACAAAAACCCAGCTAATGATTGTGTGAGCGCTAAGGGTGTCTCAAACGTTTTCACTTTGATACGATACCGATGTTGATCTGATCCAATATCAACAAGAATCATCAAGGCCACATCAATGCACGACATTACCTGGCTGAAGCCCAGGGGCCCCCACCTACTTAAGGGCCCCCAATTTTGACGTTGCAATGCAATAATTGGTGTTCTTAGCTGTCAATCCCAGACAGCTGCTCTGCACACACGTCTCAAAAGAGATGTATTCATTAACAAAATTATTTTAAAAGTTGATGATATTGTTGCATTGTTGAGGTTCTGCTCAGCAAAATCATGATATTTTTTCCAAACCGTTTTAAAGTTTTAACCTTATCCTTTCGCTGAATGTGCATATGACTCGTGTGCTACCTGTCAACTGTTACAGTCAACGTCTCCCTTAAATTACATCCCTGAATCTAGTCCTGTATGCCGCTACTCTTTTCCTACAATTTAAACCCTGCGGCCTATAAAATGCAGCGGCTAATTTATGGATTTTTCTTCAATGGCGGCTAAAATTAAACGACTATTTCATAAAAAAACAAAAACAAAAAAAAAACAATCAAAAACTTTGAGAGGGTGTTTGATTGTTTGTGCTATGGTGCCATCTTTTGGACGAGTTCGCTCACTTCTTTTTTTCAACCGCAGTGTTTAGTCTTCTCGCCGTCCATAGCGTTGCTTCTCGTATGGATTCTCCAAGCAATGTTTGTAAGTTTTACAGTACGACTAAAATTCTTTACACTTACTAAAACGTCTGATGTGTGATGTCTGTAGGAGTGTTTTCGTGCATATTTGCACATGCAATGTAATGACGCTAGTGTCGATAGAGCTAACATGCTAACACGTTTACGAGAGTGTCTGTGTTAGTATTTTTAACTTACTATGGCATTGTTTTTGCATTGTTTCAGTTTCACAAATTCCTCCGTAAACTCACCAAGACATCACCAGGGAGTTATTGAGTCTGTTTAGGTGATTGGAGATGCTTCCGCAACTAGTGGGTCCATGACGATGACTTCTGTTTTGTTTGATCAGCCGTTTTACTGCCGTGTTACAGACATCGTTTGGAAACAATTAAGGTGTGTAAATAAACAGAACATTATTGTGTAAATAACTAATTTCGCAACACATATATCTGCAGCTTATAGTTCGGTGCGGCTAATATATGGAAAAAATTTAGTGTTTGTGTCACGTTGGGGTCGCATCTTTATGCGAGGTTCGTTCTCCCGGGATGCAAACTGATCACTCCGGACAGGACTTGCAGGTAGGAGCATGGTTTATTGTTGAAAAGTCAAAACAGCACCAAAAACAGAAAACTAGTCGAAGGAAAACACGTGCCGATCGCACTTAAAGCTAACACTTAGCATAGGCTCAAGACAAGGAGTACTCATGTAACAGGAGCATGAAGCAAACAATGACGCCAGACTGAGCGTGGCGAGCAAGGTGAATAAATAGCTCTCTGATTAGTGGTTGACAGCAACTGAGCGTGGGACCACTAACCAGAGGCAGGTGAACCCAATTAATACCCATGGTGACCAAAACAAACCCAGGAGTGCACAAACAGGAACTATGGGAGTCCAAAACTAACAGAACATAACAAAAACATGATCCGGACTATGACAGTGTGTGGCTTATTATTGATTCTATAGTCCAGAATATATGGTACATCAAGAATGGCTGAATTTGTCTCGAAGCTCAGCCTTTTTGGATGCCACACATGCAGTCAAGCTGTGCTTTGAAACGGAAGTAGTAAGAGAGAGTTTGGGTCATCAGTGATTCTACAATAAGGTGAGTTTGTTTTGGTGTGATAATACTGTAGTAATACATGTTTATTCATACTGCATTATTGTGTCACCGTCATTGGGACACCTACTCTGCTGTTTTTATGGACTTCCTGCAAAAATATGAAATCTTTTATGACAGGAGCGCTTTGCTTTTTGATGTTTGTTGACTGCCGTGATGAATTGAGGGGTTAGCTAAGACACTCCAGGGCGTCCACTGAGTGTGTAACAGGCGCCATGTTGGCGATGTGCAGGCGCCAGATTAGCGTCGGGGTCCCCGGGGTCTGGCTTGTCACTCCATTTCCTAAATTGACAGCTGGAGAAACTCTATTCCAGCGGACGTGATAAACGAGGCGGGGCGTCGGCGGAGGAGAGAAAGGGAGTGATAAATGGGGGAGGCCGGGGAGGAATCAGGGCAGATGAAAGTTGTTGGCTGCTGAGAAATGACTGACAGCTCATTATGGAGAGGGGGAAGAAAAACATTGGAGAAGAAGAAGAAGATCTAAACTTGTTCAGCTGATGTTCAAATCACAATAGACTCAAGTATCCACATTGTGTGTGTGTGTGTGTGTGTGTGTGTGTGTGTGTGTGTGTATATATATATATATATATATATATATATATAGTTCTAACTATCGTGGGTCGGTGCGGCGTCTTCAGTAATGCGGACGCTGTATCGATCCGTTGTGGTGAAGAAGGAGCTGAGCCGGAAGGCAAAGCTCTCAATTTACCGGTCGATCTACGTTCCCATCCTCACCTATGGTCATGAGCTTTGGGTTATGACCGAAAGGACAAGATCACGGGTACAAGCGGCCGAAATGAGTTTCCTCCGCCGGGTGGCGGGGCTCTCCCTTAGAGATAGGGTGAGAAGCTCTGTCATCCGGGGGGAGCTCAAAGTAAAGCCGCTGCTCCTCCACATCGAGAGGAGCCAGATGAGGTGGTTCGGGCATCTGGTCAGGATGTATATATATATATTTATATATATATATATACATATATATATATATATATATACTGCATATATTTATATCTATACGTATATATATATACACATATACTGTATACATAGACTTGTATGTATATGTATATACATATATACATATATGTATATGTGTATACATACAGTCAAATATATATATAAATGATAAATGGGTTATACTTGCATAGCGCTTTTCTACCTTCAAGGTACTCAAAGCGCTTTGACAGTATTACCACATTCACACACACATTCACACACTGATGGCGGGAGCTGCCATGCAAGGCGCTAACCAGCAGCCATCAGGAGCAAGGGTGAAGTGTCTTGCCCAAGGACACAACGGACGTGACTAGGATGGTAGAAGGTGGGGATTGAACCCCAGTAACCAGCAACACTCCGATTGCTGACACGGCCACTCTACCAACTTCGCCACGCCGCCCCCTTGTATGTATATATATATATATATATATATATATATATATATATATATATATATATATATATATATATATATATATACACATATATGTATATGTGTATACATACATATATACATATATGTATATATATATATATATATATATATATATATACAGTGGGGCAAAAAAGTATTTAGTCAGCCACCGATTGTGCAAGTTCTCCCACTTAAAATGATGACAGAGGCCTGTAATTTTCATCATATGTACACTTCAACTGTGAGAGACAGAATGTGAAAAAAAATCCAGGAATTCACATTGTAGGAATTTTAAAGAATTTATTTGTAAATTATGGTGGAAAATAAGTATTTGGTCACTTCAAACAAGGAAGATCTCTGGCTCTCACAGACCTGTAACTTCTTCTTTAAGAAGCTCTTCTGTCCTCCACTCGTTACCTGTATTAATTAATGTCACCTGTTTGAACTCGTTATCTGTATAAAAGACACCTGTCCACAGCCTCAAACAGTCAGACTCCAAACTTCACTATGGCCAAGACCAAAGAGCTGTCGAAGGACACTAGGAAAAGAATTGTAGACCTGCACCAGACTGTGAAGAGTGAATCTACAATAGGCAAGCAGCTTGGTGTGAAAAAATCAACTGTGGGAGCAATTATCAGAAAATGGAAGACATACAAGACCACTGATAATCTCCCTTGATCTGGGGCTCCACGCAAGATCTCATCCCGTGGGGTCAAAATGATCATGAGAACGGTGAGCAAAAATCCCAGAACCACACGGGGGGACCTGGTCAATGACCTGCAGAGAGCTGGGACCAAAGTAACAAAGGTTACCATCAGTAACACACTACGCCGACAGGGAATCAAATCCTGCAGTGCCAGACGTGTCCCCCTGCTTAAGCCAGTGCATGTTCAGGCCCGTCTGAAGTTTGCCAGAGAGCACATGGATGATACAGCAGAGGATTGGGAGAATGTCATGTGGTCAGATGAAACCAAAATATAACTTTTTGGTATAAACTCAACTCGTCGTGTTTGGAGGAAGAAGAATACTGAGTTGCATCCCAAGAACACCATACCTACTGTGAAGCATGGAGGTGAAAACATCATGCTTTGGGGCTGTTTTTCTGCTAAGGGGACAGGCCAACTGATCCGTGTTAAGGAAAGGATGAATGGGGCCATGGATCGTGAGATTTTGAGCCAAAACCTCCTTCCATCAGTGAGAGCTTTGAAGATGAAACGTGGCTGGGTCTTCCAGCATGACAATGATCCCAAACACACCGCCCGGGCAACGAAGGAGTGGCTCCGTAAGAAGCATTTGAAAGTCCTGGAGTGGCCTAGCCAGTCTCCAGACCTCAACCCCATAGAAAATCTGTGGAGGGAGTTGAAAGTCTGTGTTGCTCGGCGACAGCCCCAAAACATCACTGCTCTCGAGAAGATCTACATGGAGGAATGGGCCAAAATACCAGCTACTGTGTGTGCAAACCTGGTAAAGACCTATAGTAATCGCTTGACCTCTGTTATTGCCAACAAAGGTTATATTACAAATTATTGAGTTGAATTTTTGTTCTTGACCTAATACTTATTTTCCACCATCATTTACAAATAAATTCTTTAAAAATCCTACAATGTGAATTCCTGGATTTTTTTTCTCACATTTTGTCTCCCACAGTTGAAGTGTACCTATGATGAAAATTACAGACCTCTGTCATCATTTCAAGTGGGAGAACTTGCACAATTGGTGGCTGACTAAATACTTTTTTGCCCCACTGTATATATATATATATATATATATATGTATATATATATATATATATATATATATATATATACATATATACATATATATATTGATATACATATTGTCATGATCCTGTGGTCGGATCATGTTTTGTTTAGTTATGTTCTGTTAGTTTTGGACTTCCTTAGTTGTTTTGTGCACTTCGGGGGTTTGTTTTGGTCACCATGGGTACTAATTGGTTTCACCTGCCTCTGATTAGTGTTCGGCAAGTTCACCTGCTGTTGAGCACTAATCAGAGAGATTTTTATTCACGTTGCTCGCCACACTCGGTCTGGCTTCCTTGTTTGCGGTATGCTATTGTTACGTTGGTTTATTCATGTTCTCGATTCCTGTGCTAAGTTGTTGCCTTAGCTTCCCGTGTGTTCAGCATGCTTTTCATTTGTTTGTTTCTGTCTTTTTGGTACGGTGTATTATTTATGATTAATAAATCAAATCCAATCTTCAGGTTTTCGTCCGGAGTGTCCGTGTTGCATCTGGAGGAACGATCCCGCAAATAATCATTAACTTTAGAATTTGATGCCAGCAACACGTGAAGTTGGGAAAGGTGGCAATAAATACTGATAAAGTTGAGGAATGCTCATCAAACACTTATTTGGAACATCCCACAGGGGAACAGGCAAATTGGGAACAGGTGGGTGCCATGATTGGGTATAAAAGTAGATTCCATGAAATGCTCAGTCATTCACAAACAAGGATGGGGCGAGGGTCCCCACTTTGTCAACAAATGCGTGAGCAAATTGTTGAACAGTTTAAGAAAAAACTTTCTCAACCAGCTATTGCAAGGAATTTAGAGATTTCACCATCTACCAGAGGTGGGACCAAGTCATTGCTTTGCAAGTCCCAAGTAAGTCTCAAGTCTTTGCCCTCAAGTCTCGAGTCAAGTCCCGAGTCAAGACAGGCAAGTCCGAGTCAAGTCCAAAGTCAAGACTGGAAAGTCTCAAGTCAAGTCCCAAGTCCTACATTTTGAGTTTCGAGTCCTTTCAAGTCCTTTTAACCACAGACTAATATATTTACACAAATTGTGTATGTTTTTAAAACGCTGTATTTATTTACTAAAAAAGTGGATTTGAAATTGCAGGGAAAAAAAATAGTGCTGACATTGCACTTCATAATAGCACTATTAACCAGTCATTTTAAACATTTAACTCATTCCTTTACAGAATAAACACATTTGCAAAAACAAGTACAACTTTACTTATTTGTACAAAAGTGTTAACATTGTATTTCCATGGCATATTGCATTGTAACTAGTTCCACAGCAATTTCTATCCTGTTCTTACCTTATCTCATTGATCTCATCTCATACTGTATGTGTGTTGATGTGTGCGTACACATGAAAAACATAACAAATACATGAACATAACAATGAACAGAGTTGTACTTTTTAGATGTCAGTGCCCTATGCAATATGTACACATATTCTTAATATAGTACACATTTTAACTGACCTTTATTTGACTATGTTTGTCTTTTTGTAGGTGGCTAAAATACGCGGTGCTGCTGACCGCCGTCTAACGTTACGTTACTGTGTGTGATACATTGACTAACGTAACGTTATGTGTAGGTACCTCATGCAACCCTGCTTAAAAAAAATCACTTGACAAAAAGTATGAATAAGGTAGCAAACTGCAGTGGATGCAACATATTGCCGTGTTTGCAATGACGTTATAACCATAGACATCTTATAAGTAGACGCAGCATTGGTTGCTGTGACGTGAGCAATTTGGCCGGCATCTTGAAGTGGTGATGAGGAGCCGGCGAGCAGCCTAAACTGACAGTTGACAGGTAGAAAACAAAGATGCCGGGCTGGTGTTCAGCGTTTTCCTGCTCAAATAAGCGGACTGTTGAAAATAGGAATCGGGGGATTACTTTTCACAAGATTTAACATTAACATACTATTGGTTGTATTTTATGAAAATAATATTACCACAGAGTTGAGAAGGAGCAAAGATCTTCAATATTTGTATGTGAAAATCACAAAGAAATCTTCTGGGGGAGGATGACCCCCCTACAGGGGTTTGGTTTACAAACTTTCAGCCCCACCTAAAACAAAATTCACCAGCTGCCACTGATTATGATGTATTCTCATTCTAGGCAAAATATAAGACAATACTTTCTTAACAGTATAATTGTAACCAGGAATAAGTCTTCAAGTAACAATATTCAAATACTAACATTGTTGGGTAAGACAGCATTTGGTTTTATTCTGAATCCAGTGAAACAGATTGGTGGTTTTAGCTGATATAAAGACTTTTAGGTGTTTATATATGTTTAAGTATTTGGCAGACGCTTTTATCCAAAGTGACAAACATCAAAAATACATATAAAACAATCACTGTAAACATGATCATTTAAGGGAAGAATGTAATAGAAAATATCAATACAAAGTGTCAAGACAGAATAAACGCTCTGCTGCTGCAGCAACAGAGATACAGTCTATAGGTCCCTAAGATATATAGATATCTAATGTATTCATACATTATTTATGTAGGATATACGCATGTATATATAACCTAATCATATCGTTTCTTCAATTTAAAAATAGCTGACCGTTTTTTTCCCCCTTCTCTGTGATTATATTCCCAGTTTTGATCTCGGACATCTGGTCACTTATAGCGTATAAGAATATTCTATTACTGTTAAGCAAACTATGAATAATAAAACACCCCAAAACATGTGTCCGTTATCATAGCTACACGTATGACAAAAAAGGGGGTGAAAATCAGTGGTATTTAGTGAGGTAAGATTAACTAAATGCGCTGACAGTTCATTGGTCCTGCCAAATGAATTGCACTGACTGGAGCGGATCACCACTCCAAGATGGCGGCCCCGCGTCTCGTCTGCGCCAGTAGGCAGTAGCGCTCCATGCTGCGTCTACTTATAAGATGTCTATGGTTATAACGTTAGCAGTGAGTTTGCAGCCTCACTGATTTAACTACACAGCAAATAAAAGTCACGTTACTTACCCAATAAACGTTATCTTACGTTCAGAACTTACCCTTCTTTGTGCAACTTCAAATGTCGAACGAAGTTGGAAGTTGTTGCGTCTCCGTCTGTAATATTTGAACTGTGTGATTTGCATACTACAATTAGTTTTTTGTTGACCAAGGCGTAGCTTTTATACCCGAACGAAACCAACTTTGGCATAATTGTTTCTCACTGACACGTTGTTTGACAACTCTTGTTCATTGGTTCTCCTGCAATTTGATTGGATGAATGCTGTGTGATGAAAACAACGTAGATCTAATTTGATTGGCTGTTTTACTGAGAGCACACCAGCTGACAGGAACAACACGCTGATAGACACACAAGCACAAAATGAAAGATACGCAGCGCTCCCAAATAACTTTTTAATCGTTGGGAAAGTAGCAAGTCATGTCAAGTCAAAAGGCTCAAGTCCAAGTAAAGTCACAAGTCATTGATGTTAAAGTCTAAGTCGAGTTGCAAGTCTCTTTACATTTTGTCAAGTCGAGTCTAAAGTCATCAAATTCATGACTCGAGTCCACACCTCTGCCATCTACGGTCCGTAATATCATCAAAGGGTTCAGAGAATCTGGAGAAATCACTGCACGTAAGCAGCTAAGCCCGTGACCTTTGATCCCTCAGGCTGTACTGCATCAACAAGCGACATCAGTGTGTAAAGGATATCACCACATGGGCTCAGGAACACTTCAGAAATCAACTGTCAGTAACTACAGTTGGTCGCTACATCTGTAAGTGCAAGTTAAAACTCTCCTATGCAAGGCGAAAACCGTTTATCAACAACACCCAGAAACGCCATCGGCTTCGCTGGGCCTGAGCTCATCTAAGATGGACTGATACAAGGTGGAAAAGTGTTCTGTGGTCTGACGAGTCCACATTTCAAATTGTTTTTGGAAACTGTGGACGTCGTGTCCTCCGGACCAAAGAGGAAAAGAACCATCCGAATTGTTATAGGCGCAAATTTGAAAAGCCAGCATCTGTGATGGTATGGGGGTGTATTAGTGCCCAAGACATGGGTAACTTACACATCTGTGAAAGCGCCATTAATGCTGAAAGGTACATACAGGTTTTGGAGCAACATATGTTGCCATCCAAGCAACGTTACCATGGACGCCCCTGCTTATTTCAGCAAGACAATGCCAACTCACGTGTTACATTAACGTGGCTTCATAGTAAAAAAGTGTGGGTACTAGACTGGCCTGCCTGTAGTCCAGACCTGTCTCCCATTGAAAATGCGTGGCGCATTATGAAGCCTAAAGTACCACAATGGAGACTCCCGGACTGTTGAACAACTTAAGCTGTACATCAAGCAAGAATGGGAAATAATTGTACCTGAGAAGCTTAAAAAATGTGTCTCCTCAGTTCCCAAACGTTAATTGAGTGTTGTTAAAAGGAAAGGCCATGTAACACAGTGGTGAACATGCCCTTTCCCAACTACTTTGGCACGTGTTGCAGCCATGAAATTCTAAGTTAATTATTATTTGCAAAAAAAAAAAAAAGTTTATGAGTTTGAACATCAAATATGTTGTCTTTGTAGTGCATTCAATTGAATATGGGTTGAAAAGGATTTGCAAATCATTGCATTCCGTTTATATTTACATCTAACACAATTTCCCAACTCATATTGAAACGGGGTTTGTATATACACATATACATATATATATATATATATATATATATATATATATATATATATATATATATATATATATATATATATATACACACATATTTATATATATATATATATATATATATATATATATATATATATATATATATATATATATACACATGTACATATATACACATATATACATACACATATACATATATATATTTATACACATACATACATGCATATATCTATACGTACATACATACAAATGCATTCATATATATCAATACATACATATATATGTATGTATCTATATATGTATGTAAACATATGTATATATACATATATATCTATACATATATACATATACATATATGTACACATATATATGAATCCAAAATGTTTTTATGTCCTTCAAAAACAGGACTTTTATGACTTTTAGGAAAATGTCCCTGGATGGTTAAACATGTGTGTAAGCACTTTTTGAGCACATTCAGCAATACCGCATTCATGAATAATGATAATAACCATGACAATAACTGTAAAAACTAATTTTCAAATCATTACATCCCTATTATCTTGTCAACATTTAAAAAAAGATATGGCTTCCTCCCACCTCCAAAAACATGCACCTGGGGATAGGTTGATTGGCAACACTAAATTGGCCCTAGTGTGTGAATGTGAGTGTGAATGTTGTCTGTCTATCTGTGTTGGCCCTGTGATGAGGTGGCGACTTGTCCAGGGTGTACCCCGCCTTCCACCCGAATGCAGCTGAGATAGGCTCCAGCAACCCCCACCACCTCAATAGGGACAAGCGGTAGAAAATGGATAAGTCCTGAAAATTTGCCTGAGTCCGCCTTTGTAGTCTGTGCCGACTCCGTAGTCGATAAGCTTCTTATTTTTCTCTATCTTCTTGTTATGTGACATTCATCCTCTGCTGTTGCCATTTCTAATATAAAGTAGTGTAAAATTCTTACTTATATCTGTCAGTAAACTCGCCATGAAAGCGCTAAAACATACCGGTGTAGTGAGTTTACATTATTCACCCAAGGAACTTTAGTTATTTGAGAGTTCCGGTCCGACAGTTTTTCACGGGACACATTTCTGGCCTTGCTATTGCACTAGTGAGCCACGGATGAGGAGACGCTGCTCCGTTATTGATTGAAGTAAAGTCTGAATATCATTAAAACAGTTAGCTCCATCTTTTGACACTTCTTCCACTCCCGTCCTTGCACGCTACACCTCTACAACAAAGATGACGGGGAGAAGACGCTGTCGAAGGTGAGCCACGTAAATAAGGCCGCCCACAAAACGGCGCATCATGAAGCAACTGTCAGAAAGTGGCTTGAAGATGATCTGTAAAACATAATCTATGCAACATTTTGACCAAAGAACCACCATTACATGTTATGTAGACCACAAGGAAGTGACCCGGAGGGTCAAGCGGTAGAAAATGGATGGATATATATATTAAACACTTTGAGATTGAAATGAGTTGAAATCAATTCAATTGGTGCTTGCCCTGTAAAACAGCACAATTTGAATATAACATCATATAAGAAATATTGTATAAAAAACATTACAATAGAATTTATTTACTAACAATTACAGTAGTTTTATAAAGTAATGTGATAATAATAATGTACAGCATTTACCTTAGAGAGTGGAATTCTACGGTTTTTCCTTCCAGCTGCTTCTCTGTCAAGCTTACCATCAGTAGCTTTTCCCATACTTTCATAGTTGGTAACATTTTTGATGATTTATTTCGTTAATTCAATGAACATTGTCCACTTCTTCACAGCACTGTCCTTCACACTCACTTTCTTCTTTCCAATGGTTGAAAAACAAACATATGTCAACTTCTAGCTATAAGCTAATGCTAGCATGTAAGACCAGACGTTTTTTGGGGGGGATTTTACGGGGTTCACTGTAACAGTTGCTATGCCAACGACTGGCGGGGATGCTTGTAACTCCAATGTTTGCTTGCATTTTAAAACATAACAATTAGCCAATAGACAGCTCTTGCCGCACAACACACACAAAACAAGTTGAGGCACCCTTAAGTTGAGGTACCACTTATATTTCACATCCATCCATCTATCTATCTATCTATCTATCTAACCAGCTGGCTCACTCGCTACTTACCTTTTTGAATAAAGTTGATTTGATTTGATTTGATTTAAAGATACCCATCCATCCATCAATCTATTTATGTTGCTTGCTAACGACCAAGCTCTAACTACTAAGCTTTACAGCTTGGGACCTGGCTATCAATTTGGCTAGCTTACAATCTAAGTAGCTACCATTTATCAATCTCGCTAGTTATCCACCTATCTTTCGACGTACCGTAAAATCCGGACTATAAGCAGCAACTTTTCTTTCTACAAATGCTGCGGCTAATTTATGGATTTTTCCAGGTTGATGAGTTTCACATGCCGCCAATACATTTAGCCTCCTCACATCAGACCAAAGAAATTGCTGAACCGTGTCACAGTGGACTTATGACACTGTTCCCATTAAATCAAACAAACACACACACACGTATTCGGTCAGCCATTTAGCGCATTATGGACTCACCCTCGTCATAAACAAAAGACAAATAAATGCACACGACGCAGCCCCAAAGCCAAAGATAATCAACCCGGATGTCGAAAAAAGGAAACAGACAAAACTGGAAGGTTAATCCATGGCCCGGAAAAAGCCGGACCACTGAAGAAGAAGTAGGCTACTTTATACTGTGATCACACACTGTCTTTAGGTAAATTTGTGAATGTGTAAATAGTTCATATCTCAATGTGTACACCTGTGATTTATAGACTTTAGAGGCAACATACTGTATTTTCTGGACAATAAGGCGCACTTAAAATCCTTTTGTTCCCCTCAAAACTCGACAGTGTGCCTTATACCCCGGTGTGCCTAATGCAAGAAATAATTCTGGTTTTGCTTACCGACCTCGAAGCTATTTTATTTGCTACATGGTGAAATAATAAGTGTGACCAGTAGATGGCAGTCAAACATAAGAGATATGTGTAGACTGCAATATGATTCAAGCAAATAACACCAAAATGTTATATGTTCCATTGAAAATATAGAACATTAAATATGGCGCTCAAAAATCTATCCAAATGTTTTAGTACAACTTTGGTAAGCTATGAAGCCGCACCGCTTGATGGATTGTACTGTGCTTCAACATATGAGTATTATTATGGTGTGTGTATAAGGTAAGAAATATTATCTGCCGTTTTGTTTCGTAATATTATACAAAAGGGACCCTTTGAAGCATAGTCTTCCCAACGTGTCCTGGGTCTTTCCCGTGGCCTCCTACCGGTCGGACGTGCCCGAAACACCTCCCTACGGACCAGATGCCAGAACCACCTCATCTGGCTCCTCTCGATGTGGAGGAGCAGCGGCTTTACTTTGAACTCCTCTCGGATGACAGAGCTTTTCACCCTATCTCTATTTGCAAACCAGTAATTATAATCCGCAAATGTGCCGTTGTTGAGTGTCGGTGCTGTCTAGAGCTCGGCAGAGTAACCATGTAATACTCTTCCATATCAGTAGGTGGCAGCAGGCCATCTTTTTAGATGTCGGGAACATGGTTTATCGTGATCACAATATGCAGGAGGAAGCGTGCAGGTAAAAAGGTATATAACACTTAAACCAAAAATAAACAAAAGGCGATTGCCACTAAGAAAAGGCATTGAAGCTTAGGGAAGGCTATGCAAAACAAAACTAAAACTGAACTGGCTGCAAAGTAAACAAAACAGAATGCTGGACGACAGCAAAGACTTACAGCGTGTGGAGCAGACAGCGTCCACAAAGTACATCCGAACATGACATGACAATCAACAATGTCCCCACAAAGAAGGATAGCGTCCGCACAACTTAAATAGTCTTGGTTGCGAAAACAAAGCCGGTGCGGGGAATAGCGTTCAAGGAAGACATGAAACTGCTACAGGAAAATACCAACAAAAAAGGAAAAGCTACCAGAATAGGAGCGCAAGTGTTCGGAACTCACATGGCTGCCGTTTTTGAGACCCCAAGATGCAAGAACTGGGAGGACGATGAGTAGGTAAGATGACATTTATTACTCCAAACAGAGAGGGAAGCAGTCTTGCATGTAAAAGTTACCAATATAAAGTGATCTTCGAGCACTGAGGAGTGCTCGAGACAAGGCATAAATAGAACATATGCTGATTGGCAGCAGGTGTGGACCTGCTGCCAATCAACGGCAGGTGAGGAAAAAACAGTGCTCCGCGGAACAAACAGGAAATGGAACAAAATAAGAGCACTGACGGGAAGTAAATACAAAAACAAGGAAAACAAACAGAAATGAAGTGACAGATCGTCACAGGAAGACAAAAACTAAAACACGACACACAGGAAAAAACACCAAAAAACTCCAAATAAGTCACGGCGTGATGTGACAGGTCGTGACAGTACACCTACTTTGAGACAAGAGCTATAGTGATGCATGCTTGGTTATGGTTGGAATTCATATCCAACAATTGCGAGAACGACTTTTTATTGTCAATATTGGCTGCTGTGTTTCATTTTTCAATTATTTCTGCTGGTGTTGTGCCTTGGAATTTTTTCAATGAAAAAAAAATGGCTTGGCTCAGAAGAGGTGGAAAAACACTGAATTACTGTACCCATTAATCAAACAAACTATTCGAATATCCATCCCTCTCGCTAACCGTACACAATTAGCATTAGCCACGTTAGCCGCATATATAATTTTAACTGCGATTGATTGCATGTGTTTTTAGCGCTCCTGCTTAGAGTAAAAGCTCGGTGTTGTTGACATTTTCCAGCACACGTAAAGTTGCAAGTTAGATTACTGCAAGAAACCCCAGTTGACATTGCTTTATTGGGCATTTCGAGCCTCGTGCAAGCTCACTCTATTTAGTTGTTTTAGCCCCCCGATGCAGCTGATTTTGAATAAGTGCTGGGGGCAAAGAGGGGTCAGCCGCAATTTTAGCTGCAGCTAAACTGGCCTATTCTAATGCGAGATCTGAGGTGACTTTGACTTTTGATTAACGACACTTCTCCAAAGGACATATCGCCTGGAAAAACTTTCCACAGAGTCATAAAAAAAAAAACAGTCAAAGGATGCAGACGGGAATGAGCGCCGGCTGTGAAATAATAATAAGTCAGGTGCTGGCGGAAAACAGTCACAAGTGTTTGTTATTAAAATATTTGTACTTGTCGGGCCCCCAAGTCCCACTAAGCCTCTCCCCACTTATGAATATTTCTATTCCAGTCACTTCAAGCACACGGAGAAGAGATGCTGCTTTCCTCTCAGGCGCTGAAAGAGACGGCCCCAGGGAGCGCTCGTATCCCAGGAGCCCTCGGGGGCCCCAGGCCCGAGGACAGGGACGTTCATGCGGGTGTTTTGTAGGGGAAACTCGTGCACCACAATGAACAAGTAAAGGTTCAAAAGGTCCCTATAGGGGAGATCATGACAGGAAAGTATGCCTTTAATATTTAATATTTGTATTAAGTCTCTACCGCTTTACTGTACGGCTGCATTTACCGTATTTTCCGCACTATAAGGCGCACCTAAAAACCACAAATTTTCTCAAAAGCTGACAGTGCGCCTTATAACCCGGTGCGCTTTATTACGATTCATTTTCATAAAGTTTCGATCTCGCAACTTCGGTAAACAGCCGCCATCTTTTTTCCCGGTAGAACAGGAAGCGCTTCTTCTTCTACACAAGCAACCGCCAAGGAAAGCACCCGCCCCCATAGAACAGGAAGCGCTTCTTCTTCTACTGTAAGCAACCACCCGCCCCCGGAAGAAGAAGAAAAAACGCGCGGATATCACCGTACGTTTCATTTCCTGTTTACATCTGTAAAGACCACAAAATGGCTCCTACTAAGCGACAAGGATCCGGTTCATAAAAAGACGCAATCTCTCCATCCGCACACGGATTACTACCGTATTTCACAGCAACTGATATTCCTGTGAACCGCACTGTGGAACGGGAGCACGTACGGTGAATATTCGCACCACAGGGAATGAGAAGTCATCCTTCACTGTGGTTCTAGCTTGCCATGCTAACTTCCACCCATGGTGATATTCAAAAGGAAGACCTTGCCAAAAGAGACCTTTCCAGCCGGCGTCATCATAAAAGCTAACTCGAAGGGATGGATGGATGAAGAAAAGATGAGCGAGTGGTTAAGGGAAGTTTACGCGAAGAGGCCGGGTGGCTTTTTTCACACAGCTCCGAAGGCGAACACACCTTCACTAAGACGGGCAGACAGCGCCGGACGACATACGCCAACATTTGCCAGTGGATCGTAAATGCCTGGGCAGATATTTCGGTCACAACTGTGGTCCGAGCTTTCCGGAAGGCAGGATTCACAGAACTACTGGACAACAACAGCGACACTGACTCCGACGAGACGGAACCGGCCATTTTGGATCCCACGCTTGCGCAACTTTTCAATTCGGACACCGAAGACGAAGAATTTGAAGGATTTACGAATGAAGAATAACTTCAGAAGGTGAGCGCTATGTTTATTTTGTGTGTTGTGACATTAACGTTCGAGCAACATTATGTTGCTATTGCTCTACACCATTTTGAATTTTACTATGTTTGTGATTGCACATTTGCGTACATTTTGGGAGTGAACAGAGTTGTTAGAACGCTGGTTTTCAATATATTATTAAAGTTTGACTGAACTATCTGACTGTTTTTTTGACATTCCCTTTAGCGCAGCGTAGGCGCGGCTTATAATCCGGCGCGGCTTATTGGTGGACAAAGTTATGAAATATGTAATTCATTGAAGGTGCGGCTAATAATCCGGTGCGCCTTATAGTGCGGAAAATACGGTAATACAATTGTATATTGATTGTTTAATAAATAGAATAAAACAAAATACTTCAAATAAATGCCAAGGGTCAACAATAGTCATTCAGTAATCACCATAGAGGTTGTTATAAATCTCAAATAATATTTTAAAAATATAGAAATTTTTTTTTATTTTTTATTATTTAACCACCGTACATATTTTGAGTTTCCCTTATTAGATTAACATTGCTTACTAGGGCTGTGAATCTTTGGGTGTCCCACGATTCGATTCAATATCGATTCTTGGGGTCACGATTCGATTCAAAAACAATTTTTTCCCCGATTCAAAACGATTCTCTATTCATTCAATACATAAGATTTCAGCAGGATCTACCCCAGTCTGCTGACATGCAAGCAGAGAAGTAGATTTTTGTAAAAAGCTTTTATAATTGTAAAGGACAATGTTTTATCAACTGATTGCAATAATGTAAATTTGTTTTAACTATTAAATTAACCAAAAATATGACTTATTTTATCTTTGTGAACATATTTGACACAGTGTGTTGTCAAGCTTATGAGATGCGATGCAAGTGTAAGCCACTGTGACACTATTGTTCTATTTTTTTTTTTTTTTTTATAAATGTCTAATGATAATGTCAATGAGGGATTTTTAAACACTGCTATGTTGAAATTGTAACTAATATTGACACTGTTGTTGATAATATAATATTTTTGTTTCACTACTTTTGGTTTGTTCTGTGTCGTGTTTGTGTCTCCTCTCGATTGCTCTGTTTATTGCAGTTCTGAGTGTTGCTGGGTCAGGTTTGGTTTTGGAATTGGATTGCATTGCTATGGTATTGCTGTGTATTTTTTTGTTGGATTGATTAATTAAAAAAAAAAAAAAAAAACATAATAATAATAATTTAAAATAAATAAATAAATTAAAAAACATGTTTTTTAAATGTATTCTCAATTTTAAAAATGAGAATCGATTCTGAATCGCACAACCTGAAAATCGTGATTCGAATTTGAATCTATTTTTTCCCACACCCCTATTGCTTACACACCTTTAAATAGACAAAAAAATACATATATAATTCTTATCATACAAAAAAATAATTAAACATCTTTTTTTTTATTTAAAGGTTTTTAGAAATGTTGCATAACATAAATAGAAAAAAAAAAAAAAATTAAAAATAAAAACATTTTGATAGATAGATAAATAGTACTTTACTGATTCCTTCAGGAGAGTTCCCTCAGGAAAATTAAAAAGAGTTTGAGTTTCCCTTATTAGATTAACAATGCCTACAAACCTTTAAATAAAAAATAAAAAAATAAAAATAAAAAAAAATATATATATATATATATATATGTATAAACATACAATTTTTATCATACAAATTTTTTTTTTTTAAATTAAAAACATTTAAAAAAAAAAATTTAATTTAAAGGTTTTTAGAAATGTTGCATAACACAGCTGTTATATAGTCAGTTTTACAGTATTATAAATGCCATTATTGTGTAATATAGGTATAAAATATATTAAAAAATTATTATTTTGATTAAATAAACAGTTACATAGTGATAGTTTAATAACTTATAAACGCATGCTTACCTTAGCAAAAGCTAATTACTACTCAAATCTCATCCGCCTCAACAAAAACAATCCTAAATATTTGTTCAGTACAGTGGCATGCTAACCCAACAAGGGACTCGTCCCAACAGCTCCACCCACTCGGCTGATGAAAATATAGAAAATATGAGAAAATTGAACTCATTAGAAAGGAGATTAAAGACAACGCCATCCATCCATCCATCTTCTTCCGCTTATCCGAGGTCGGGTCGCGGGGCAGCAGTCTGAGCAGGGAAACCCAGACTTTCCTCTCCCCAGCCACTTGGTCCAGCTCTTCCCGGGGGATCCCGAGGCGTTCCCAGGACAGCCAAGAGACATAGTCTTCCCAACGTGTCCTGGGTCTTCCCCGTGGCCTCCTACCGGTTGGACGTGCCCTAAACACCTCCTTAGGGAGGCGTTCGGGTGGCATCCTGACCAGATGCCCGAACCACCTCATCTGGCTCCTCTCGATGTGGAGGAGCAGCAGCTTTACTCCGAGTTCCCCCCGGATGACAGAGCTTCTCACCCTATCCGGCGGAGGAAACTCATTTCGGCCGCTTGTACCCGTGATCTTGTCCTTTCGGTCATAACCCAAAGCTCATGACCATAGGTGAGGATGGGAACGTAGATCGACCGGTAAATTGAGAGCTTTGCCTTCCGGCTCAGCTCCTTCTTCACCACAACGGATCGATACAGCGTCCGCATTACTGAAGACGCCACACCGATCCGCCTGTCGATCTCACAATCCACTCTTCCCTCACTCGTGAACAAGATTCCTAGGTACTTGAACTCCTCCACTTGGGGAAGGGTCTCCTCCCCAACCCGGAGATGGCACTCCACCCTTTTCCGGGCGAGAACCATGGACTCGGACTTGGAGGTGCTGATTCTCATCCCGGTCGCTTCACACTCAGCTGCGAACCGATCCAGTGAGAGCTGTAGATCCTGGCCAGATGAAGCCATCAGGACCACATCATCTGCAAAAAGCAGAGACCTAATCCTGCAGCCACCAAACCGGATCCCCTCAACGCCTTGACTGCGCCTAGAAATTCTGTCCATAAAAGTTATGAACAGAATCGGTGCCAAGTGCAGCCTAGGCGGAGTCCAACCGTCACTGGAAACGTGTCAGACTTACTGCCGGATATGCGGACCAAGCTCTGAGACTGATCGTACAGGGAGCGAACTGCCACAATCAGACAGTCCAATACCCCATACTCTACCGGGAAGGCTGAGGAGTGTGATCCCACGATAGTTGGAACACACCCTCCGGTTCCCCTTCTTAAAGAGAGGAACCACCACCCCGGTCTGCCAAGCCAGAGGTACCGCCTCCGATGTCCACGCGATGCTGCAGAGTCTTGTCAACCAAGACAGCCCCACAGCATCCAGAACCTTAAAGAACTCCGGGCGGATCTCATCCACCCCCGGGGCCTTGCCACCGAGGAGCTTTTTAACTACCTCAGCAACCTCAGCCCCAGAAATAGGAGAGCCCACCACAGATTTCCCAGGCACTGCTTCCTATAAAGACAACGCATCCCAGCTATAACTGGGTTCTATTAACACAGATACGAATATGACGGATATTGCCCTCCAAAATAGTCTCTCTCTTTTTGATGAAATAACATTAAATGAACTCCTATGGCATGTAAGTGGGATAAAACAAACAACATGTTTACTTGACCCACTTCCTGGGAAACTTATCAAGGAACTGTTTGTAATATTAGGTCCATCAGTGCTAAATATTATAAACGTATCACTTTCCTCTGGCACTGTTCCCCTAGCATTCAAAAAAGCGGTTATTCATCCTCTGCTCAAAAAACCTAAACTCGATCCTGACCTCATGGTAAACTACCGGCCGGTGTCCCACCTTCCCTTTATTTCGAAAATCCTTGAAAAAATTGTTGCAGAGCAGCTAAATGAACACTTAGCGTCTAACAATCTCTGTAAAACCCTTTCAGTCCAGTTTCAGGGCAAATCACTCTACGAAGACAGCCCTCGCAAAAATTACGAATGAGCTATTGCTAACTATGGATGCTGATGCGTCATCTATGTTGCTGCTTCTTGATCTTAGCGCTGCTTTGGATACCGTCGATCATAATATTTTATTAGAGCGTATCAAAACACGTATTGGTAAGTCAGACTTAGCCTTGTCTTGGTTAAACTCCTTTCTTACTGACAGGATGCAATGCGTCTCCCATAACAATGTAAACTCAGAGTATGTTAAGGTAACGTGTGGAGTTCTCCAGGGTTCGGTTCTTGGCCCTGCACTCTCCAGCATCTACATGCTGCCGCTAATTGACATCATACGCAAATACGGTGTTAGCTTTCACTGTTATGCTGATGACAGCCAACTCTACATGCCCATAAAGCTGACCAACACGCCGGATTGTAGTCAGCTGGAGGCGTGTCTTAATGAAATTAAACAATGGATGTCCGCTAACTTTTTGCCACTCAACACTAAGAAAACGGAAATGCTGATTATCGGTCCTGCTAGACACCGACACCAATTTAATAATACCACCTTAACATTTGACAACCAAACAATTACACAAGGCGACCCAGTAAAGAATCTGGGTATTATCTTCGACCCAACTCTCTCGTTTGAGTCACACATTAAGAGTGTTACTAAAACGGCCTTCTTTCATCTCCGTAATATCGCTAAAATGTGTTCCATTTTGTCCACTAGCAACGCTGAGATCATTATTCATGCGTTCGTTACGTCTCGTCTCGACTACTGTAACGTATTATTTTCGGGTCTCCCTATGTCTAGCATTAAAATATTACAGTTGGTACAAAATGCGGCTGCTAGACTTTTGACAAGAACAAGAAAGTTTGATCATATTAGGCCTATTGATTACATACTTTTGTTATTTAACCACCGTACATATTTTGAGTTTCCCTTATTAGATTAACATTGCTTACAGACCTTTAAATAGACCAATTTTTTTTTATAAATAATTCATTCTTATCATACAAAATTTAAAAAAAAAATAAAGATTTATTTTTTTTTTTTAAAGGTTTTTAGAAATGTTGCATAACAGAAATAGAGTTGAATATGTATAAAAGCAACACAGCTGTTATAAAGTCAGTTTTACAGTATTATAAATGCAATTATTGTGTCATTTAGGTATAAAATCTAGAAAAAATATATATTTTGATTAAATAACCAGTTACATACTTTTTATTATTTAACCACCGTACATATTTTAAGTTTCCCTTATTAGATGAACATTGCTTACAAACCTTTAAATAAATAAAAAATCCGTATTTGCATAAATATATAATTCTTATCATATACAAAATAATTTTAAAATTAAGATTTTTATATTATATTTGTTTATTTAAAAGTTTTAGAAATGTTGCATTACATAAACAGTTTAATTTGTACAAAAGCAACACAGCTGTAATATAGCCAGTTTTACAGTATTATAAATGCAATTATTGTGTAATTTAGGTATAAAATGTAGAAAAAAATAATTATTTTGATTAAATAACCAGTTACATACTTTGTATTATTTAACTACCGTACATATTTTGAGTTTACCTTATTATATTAACATAGCTTACAAACCTTTAAATAGACAAAAAAAATACATATATGTATGAATACATAATTCTTATTATACAAAAAATAATTACAAAATTAAGATTTTTTTTATCATATTTTATTATTTTAAGGTTTTTAGAAACGTTGCATAACATAAATATAGTTTTAATTTGTACAAAAGCAACACAGTTGTTATATAGTCAGTTTTACAGTATTATAAATGCAATTATTGTGTAATTTAGGTATAAAATATATAAAAAATTAATTATTTTTGATGAAATAACCAGTTACATACTTTTTATTATTTAACCACCGTACATATTTTCAGTTTCCCTTATTAGATTAACATTGCTTACACACTTTTAAATAGACAAAAAAAATACGTATATGTATAGATATATAATTCTTATCATACAAACAATTATTTTAAAAAAAAAGATTTTTTTATTAAATGTTTTTATTTAAAGGTTTTTAGAAATGTTGCATAGCATAAATAGAGTTTAAATTGTACAAAACCAACACTGCTGTTATATAGTCAGTTTTACAGTATTATAAATGCAATTATTTTGTAATTTAGGTGTTTTATTATGGATTTATAATGAGCTTTTTCAATGCAAGAAATAAAAAAATAATAATTTGTACATATCCAAATATAATCCTCTTGTGTCTTACTGCTGTTATCATGGTAAATAATGATTTAATTATAGTTTAAGTAGCCATATTAGATATTAAAAATGACTTAAACTGTAGTGTTTTGGCATGGCAGAGTGAAAGCGTACTGTAATAGACATAGTATAGCACTTATTTCATTGGCCGGCCACATGTAATCACCCTTGTGCTTAGAAAAGGTCGAGGGGTCAAGGGTTATGGGAGATAAGGACCCCGGGGGAGCGTCATAAAACCCTGGCGACACTTCAGCCCTCATTTGTCACGCGCCAGCTCGATGCCACTCATTCGTCTTTGTTAGGGACACTCCTTCCCATTTAATAGATATTTGACGTTGCCTTCTTGTTTTGGCTCCGCACACATGAATAGATTTATTTACCATAAACATAGATTGAAGTGGTGCAAGGAAACACAAAGTGTTTTAATGAAGAAAAAAATAACAGAGTTTACATCGCTGACATCATAACTGTTTTTAACTGTACAGGCAATGTACATTCTTAACTGGCATGTAAGTCTAAGTCTTTAAGGCAGAAGCATATTGGAAAATATCCAGTAACAAACGTGTCTGCATCATTCAACTGTGTGACGAGAGTCATGTGCTAATCTAGCCAAAAACAAATTGAGTTGAGTTGAGTTGAGTTTGAGTTTATTTCAAACATGCATGCATACAACATGATACATGATACATTTCCGCTCCACTTCAATTTATTAAAGCCAGTAAAAGACCATTCCAATTAAGGATTTCACACTGACCAAAGTTCTCTGTTTGAGAAATTTCACTTAATCAAGCTTTTTGTAACATTCCACACTACAAAATAATAAAAGTATATACGATTCATGCTGATGTCTGATTCATATTGGTATCGGACAATACTAGAGTCTCCAATATCGGTATTTTTTTGAAAGTGAAAAAGTTGTATCAAAAAATATTTCCTCTAAAGCAGGGGTGTCGAATTCATTTTAGCTCTGGGGCCACATGAAGAAATATCCACTCCCAAGTGGGCCGGACAGGTAAAATCATGGCATGATAACTTAAATATAAAAGAAACTTCAGATTGGTTTTCCTTATTTAAAAATAGAACAAACACATTCTGAAAATGTACAAATCATTTTTTTTTTTTTTTTTTTTACACGTACATGTTGCGGTTATTAGTATTCTATCTTCATTTGCTGTTATTTATACTTTCTGAATAAATGATGGGATAATGTTTATCAAACAAATAAGTGGAATTGAGTCTGGCAGAGTTTTAAAATTATCCCTATGGTGTTAATATTCAATTGATCAGACCAAGAAATGAATAACATATCAAATTGCAGGATGTAATTACCGTATTTTTCGGAGTATACCGTATTTTCCGCACTATAAGGCGCACCGGATTATTAGCCGCACCTTCAATGAATTACATATTTCATAACTTTGTCCACCAATAAGCCGCCCCGGATTATAAGCCGCGCCTACGCTGCGCTAAAGGGAATGTCAAAAAAACAGTCAGATAGTTCAGTCAAACTTTAATAATATATTGAAAACCAGCGTTCTAACAACTCTGTCCCAAAATGTACGCAAATGTGCAATCACAAACATAGTAAAATTCAAAATGGTGTAGAGCAATAGCAACATAATGTTGCTCGAACGTTAATGTCACAACACACAAAATAAACATAGCGCTCACCTTCTGAAGTTATTCTTCATTCGTAAATCCTTCGAATTCTTCGTCTTCGGTGTCCGAATTGAAAAGTTGCGCAAGCGTGGTATCCAAAATGGCCGGTTCCGTCTCGTCGAAGTCATCGGAGTCAGTGTCGCTGTTGTTCTGTGAATCCTGCCTTCCGGAAAGCTCGGACCACAGTTGTGACCGAAATATCTGCCCAGGCATTTACGATCCACTGGCAAATGTTGGCGTATGTCGTCCGGCGCTGTCTGCCCGTCTTAGTGAAGGTGTGTTCGCCTTCGGAGCTGTGTGAAAAAAGCCACCCGGCCTCTTCGCGTAAACTTCCCTTAACCACTCGCTCATCTTTTCTTCATCCATCCATCCCTTCGAGTTAGCTTTTATGATGACGCCGGCTGGAAAGGTCTCTTTTGGCAAGGTCTTCCTTTTGAATATCACCATGGGTGGAAGTTAGCATGGCAAGCTAGAACCACAGTGAAGGATGACTTCTCATTCCCTGTGGTGCGAATATTCACCGTACGTGCTCCCGTTCCACAGTGCGGTTCACAGGAATATCAGTTGCTGTGAAATACGGTAGTAATCCGTGTGCGGATGGAGAGATTGCGTCTTTTTATGAACCGGATCCTTGTCGCTTAGTAGGAGCCATTTTGTGGTCTTTACAGATGTAAACAGGAAATGAAACGTACGGTGATATCCGCGCGTTTTTTCTTCTTCTTCCGGGGGCGGGTGGTTGCTTACAGTAGAAGAAGAAGCGCTTCCTGTTCTATGGGGGCGGGTGCTTTCCTTGGCGGTTGCTTGCGTAGAAGAAGAAGCGCTTCCTGTTCTACCGGGAAAAAAGATGGCGGCTGTTTACCGAAGTTGCGAGATCGAAACTTTATGAAAATGAATCGTAATAAAGCGCACCGGGTTATAAGGCGCACTGTCAGCTTTTGAGAAAATGTGTGGTTTTTAGGTGCGCCTTATAGTGCGGAAAATACGGTAAGTCGCATCGGAGAATAAGTCGCACCTGCCGAAAATGCATAATAAAAAAGGAAAAAAACATATATAAGTCGCACTGCAGCCCGGCCAAACTATGAAAAAAAACTGCGACTTATAGTCCGAAAAGTACGGTAATGTAATTTACTCATTTTCCTGAACTGATGTGCTAAGATCATGTGGTTTATTCTGTACATATTTAGCATCATCTGCAACAAAACTTGTGAATTTGGACTCATTTCATTAATTACACGTGAAGTTAGAAGGGGATAGATATTATTTCAGCATATTTACAGTATGTGCGCCCAGAAAATGTGTTCCTAGTCATAAGTTTAACGTGAAATGTACAGATTATCAAAAGTGTTTATTTGGGCATGTACGTGTTTTCCAAACACAAAAGTGAACCCTCTATTCTCCTATCTCAGGGGTCGGCAACCCAAAATGTTGAAAGAGCCACATTGGACCAAAAATACAACAAACAAAATCTGTCTGGAGCCGCACAAAATTGAAAGTCTTATATAAGTGTTATAATGAAGACAACACATGATGTAAGTGTCTATATT
Source organism: Nerophis lumbriciformis (assembly GCF_033978685.3). Lineage (NCBI taxonomy): Eukaryota > Metazoa > Chordata > Actinopteri > Syngnathiformes > Syngnathidae > Nerophis > Nerophis lumbriciformis. The sequence continues at coordinate 23,061,891 of NC_084581.2, forward strand.
AGCTATATTAGCCTACTGTCAATGGCTGACGCAAACATTCGTTGACAGAAATGTTGTATTTTCATTTTTATTCTGCACATTTTTGCAACATTGGAAATCATTAGTAAAATGGCGGCTTCTCAGAGGATGAGATAAGTTCTGGAAATTACTGGCTCAGAATGGCCAAAGGTATAGATGTGTGTGTCCAAGTTAAAGGAAACGGCAGACTGTCTTCTTCTAATGGATGTATTACAATATTTGCAAGCTGGGTAACTTTTGCAGTGGTCTGGAACAACATGGCACACAAACAACTATGAGAAATGCAGCCAATATTACATACAGATAATGTGTCATGAGACATGCAAATGCGTATACATTAAACACACAGAGGACATAAGTAAAGAAAATTAAATGATCTCAAATATACAAACAAGGCATAATGATGCAATATGTACATACAGCTAGCCTAAATAGCATGTTAGCATTGATTAGCTTCCATGGATTGACCAAAAATGCCTGATTAGCAGTCCAGCAAATCAATAAAATCAACAAAGCCCACCTTTGTGCATTCACACACAGCATAAAACGTTTGGTGGACAAAATGAGACAAAGAAAGATTGGCATAAAACACGTCTTTCTGTGGCAGCATCGGAGAAAGTTGTACATGTAAGCAAACTATGATGAGTTCAAGGATCGCTGAAATTACAAAACAAAACGGTGCTTACCAAATACTCTCATCAGTGAAGCATGTTTAACATAAACAGTGGGATTTCTAACAATTAGGAAGATATGTGTCATTTTTGTTTTCCTACAGAAAATATATTAAAACAAAAAACAAATATTTTTTCTCATCTTTTTCCATTTTGACACATCTCTGAAAGAGGTCCAGGGAGCCACTCGGGCGGCGCTAGAGCCGCGGGTCGCTGAGCCCCATCCTATCTTAATACCGCAAATAGCTCTGCCCTCTTGGGCACAAATAATCATTGCGACACCCGGTGGACGCATTTAGAACAGCAGTTTCTTTCATTCCAATTTTTTTAAAGCAAATTTTTATACTTAGCAAACTCATTCAGGTCAGATCAGGCCCGCGGGCCGTACGTTTGACACCGCTGCTCTAAATTGAAATTTGAATTCCACACGGGGCGTTCAAGTGCAGAGGTTTTCTCAGAGATGTTTTTGTTGGTCTTTTCAGAGTCACAAAGCCACACTCAAAAATCTACCAAATGAGATTCCTTTATATTAGGGCCAGTGTGTAATCACATTCACTTTTCCTGTATGCCCCCAACACACACACACACACACACACACACACACACACACACACACACACACACACACACACGCGCACACAAACACAAACACAAACAACATATGGTACGTAGAGATCTTTACAAAACAACATTACAGCCAGAAAACGCCTGCAGATGACGTCTCGAAAGCATTAATCCCATTTGTGTCCGGGCCTATTTTGAATGTGCATTGTGCAGCTCACTTAAGGTAAGCTACACAAATGGATGTTCCCCCAGGATGGACGCACAAAAGGAAATGTCATCACGTGAAGAGGATCTGCATCCAGTGAACAAGAGGGCATTGAGAGCTTTATTTAATCATAAACATATGAGGAAAAAACACTTGAAGGAACCGGAAAGTCAAGATAAAAAAAAGGCAAATAGGGGCAGGCTGGATTTTGATACGTGGGCTATTTGCTTGTTATAATAACAATGAGCCTGAGTATAATGCAAAAACAAATACAGGTGAATAAACTCAGTAGCCCAACTTTTGTTCAAAATTACCATAAAAATAAAGATACTAAAATACATATTGGCTGGTGAATACATTAAAAAGTCCATTGCTGTTGGAAATGTGATTAGACATTGCTTGTAGTTAAATACTGCCCTCTAGTGGATAGTATACTTTTGATGCTAATTGAGTGGGAGTGTTGTCCCTCATCAGGCCAGCCTCTAACTCAGGCCTGGGCAATTATTTTGACTTAGGGGGCCACATTTTGGAGAAAAAAATGTGTCTGGGGGCCAGTATATATATATATATATATATATATATATATATATATATATATATATATATAT